>NW_009612254.1:98933-109452 GCF_000690535.1 Cariama cristata
AAACTTCCAATGAACCAGAATGAAAATGTACATCTCCTATTGCAGGCAAGCACCATCTTCAGCAACCTCTGCCTAAATCTAGCTACTCAAGACTTGGGATATGAAACCACACATTAGTTTAGTCATTTGTAACCAACAGGAAAATTGCAGTAAGATACTGCAGTAAGATTCTAAGTACACAATATTGTTAAAAATAATAAAATTAATTAAAAAAATTATGCATGCCATTTAGCAGCCAGAACACAAATAACTGTAATAATTTTTTCCCCATTTCACATGGTTAAGCAGTACTAGTAAAAAGTATTTCATTTGCAAATATTACTGTAAACACACATGGTCAATTTCATATTCCTTCCAAACTGTTTACTTAAAATATGTTAATGGCAGTGCAACGCAAATCCTTTAGTAGATGCTTTACAGTTAAATAATGAGACAGTATTTATTATATTGTTTGTTTATGAAAGCATTGCATGATTTCATGCCAAAGCTTTCACAATCAGCTGGGACCTACTAAATATTCCCTATTTCTGAAAAGCTGTTCACCACCTAGGATCGCAATAAAAGGTAGTCTAAAATGACACTTAAATTGATAATAAACTCCCACTATACCCAGCATGCCAATATCTAATTCTTTTTGCTACAATTTTCAAAAAGCTTCTGATCTATTTTTTGCCAAATGTGTTGAGAAAGGAGTATTTATGAAAGTTCTTTGTTTGGATTTAGGCTACTGCTGTCAGCTTACATTATCCAATGAACCCTCTGTACATCAGAAACCCTTTGTAGATATGAACCTAAATTTACCATAAGAACTCTCTTAACAAAAAAACTTTTGACTATATGCCTATAAAAACATGCCAAAAATGGAGTACATATCTGCATATTTTTTTTTCTTCTCAGGACAACTGGAATTCAGCCATTGACTTCACCAGTTCAAACACAGGCTCCCAGGCATAAAAGTCACTCAGTCATGAGATGCTCTGCCTTTCAAGACATAAATTGAAGTACAAGTTAAACAACTCAGGTCATGCATGAATTAGGTGGGAAAATTCACTGTGAAAAATGGGTCCCCAGATTAGTGTTCTTAATGTCTAATCTCTTAAAGATGAATTCTGAAGAAGAATAAGAATTTAGCGGCTTAGATGAGAATTGCCATGTCAAGTTTGAGAAGCTATCTGTAGATATTTATTACAAGGGCAGGCTTGGTTGTTATTTAGCACTTAGTGGTGCATCTGAAGTTTTATCACAAAAAATATCTAGACATATTAGATTTTTCTTTGTACCTACACATGAAAGGAATCTTTTTGACACTTTTTAGCACTATAAACCTTCAAAATCTGTCCCAAGATACTTTTTTCTAGTCTTGTATTTTGTACAAAGACTGAACATCATCATTTTTGGTAAGTGCAGATGTTAGACTAGTACTGTTCCCCTAATAAGAATTACCTTAAGAAAACAGTTGAGGGAAGGGAGATGTCTCCCCTCACTGCTCTGCACAACTCAGGAGGAGAGGTGAAACAGCCATCACATGCATCAGTTTTGTACATGGTCCCTTTTAATTCAGTGGCACTGTGTCTAAGCACTTTCATTGCAGGTATCAAACTGTGCTATCCTTCAAACGAGCTTCCAAGATAAGGCTCATTTTGAGAGGTAGAAGCTGGACAGTAGGTGCTTAGGTATTTTAAGGGCAGCAAATTTTTTTTCTTTGCTTGAAAATACACCAGGAAACAGTCTTGTTGGAACTGTTTGAAAGTAACTAAACTTAAGAGCAAACCCTGTATCTCACAGCTCTGTCAGACTTCCACTTACCAGCTTAATCACAGTTGCTATGAGTAAGGTCACTGGCATGGAAATAATAACATACCTGTACTGTAGATTAACAACATAGTGATCACCTTTAATGGTGGCTGCAGCTAAAGAGTTAATTTCGTGTGGATGTCGATCATCATCAGTCAGTGAATCATGCAACTAATTCCTTCAGGGGTCACAGTTACAAGAAGGACAGAGGTTGACAGGAGAGCTGACAGACTGAGAATCCTACCTCCTAGGTAACAGATTATGCATACCAAGTCATTCCTTACACAAGCAGATGGCATAGTCCATTCAGCACAGGGTAAGCCCATGGGCATTTTGGACATTTTAACCAAAACAGTCTTTTGAAGAACAGGAAGGAAAAAAGTGTCTCCACTTTTGTACTGCCATGACATACAATTTACCAGCAAACAGATTTTGTCTTCCTCCTTCTCTTCCCTCCCTCCCCCACAAGTGTCTTTTGCCATCAATAAAATGGGAAGAAAATGAATGCAATTGATTTTTTAAAAATTTATTCTTTTAATTGACGTACCAATTTATGCAAACATACATACAAGTGGCCTGCATCCTGTCACTTCTTTAGAAGAGATAATTATCTTTGCCCAGCTATAGTGTATTTGTTATTGCTTTGAAGACAATTCTTATGTAGACAGACTCCCACCTGTTTTCATAAGAATGGAAATGTCTGCTTAAGAGTCTGTCTTATCATAAGAAGAGCCTGAAAGATGCCAGCATTATTTCTTAGTAGAACCAGATAACTCCAAAATATTTTCCTTCACTTTCTAAGCAAAAAAAAAAAGCCAGTGATCTGCTGCTATGTTAGTAAGATTTGGAAAGGGGTACTAATTACAGAAACTTTGAAAAATAAATAGCAACAAGGCCTTTGAAGACCCTAGGGCAAAAGCAAGAACTGCACATAAAGGAGGGAAAAAATGGTCTTGTATACATTTAGGAACTCATCAACAGAAGACTGATAGCCATTACCTGGATCACTGAATTAAATTCTTTCCTTCCCTGCTAACTTTAAGACTCCAGTATGTAAACTAGATGGAATAAACATTTAGTGCACACATACTACAAAACACTTTTCAACGGTTCAGTAACTCCCCTCAACAGCTGGCATAATGCCCAAACCCACAAACTAAAGCAGTACAGGAAAGAAGAAGTAAATTACCACTGTCCTAAGCCCTGTAGTAGCCAGGCTGCTCTCCTAGGAAAGGGATCATGTGCCTCACAAACCAGCCAGAGGTAGTTCACAGATTCACAGTACTCCCTAGAAATTTCAGGCATAGGAAAATCCTTTCCAGATTTGAATCTATCCGTTTTTCCAATTCTGAGTTTAGAAGGAAGATATCTTTTTTTTTTTTTTTTTTTTTTCCATATTGAAGCTGCTGCCCAACACTAACAGTGGCCTGTCTCAGATACTTCAGAGAAAAGTGTAAAAATCTGCAGAAGTCAGTATATGTCTTTTTGGGGAGGAGAAGTCCTGACTCTGTTTCTGCAGTTGACCGTTAGAAGCTCCAAAACAGGGGGTAACATAAAGATGGTGTCAAAAATACAACCAGCAAGCAAAGGTTAAGTTCCTTTTTTCTGTTTCTTTTGCACCATTAGCTGGATTTCAGGACTATTTCAAACTGCTTTTGTTGGCTGTAGAGACAGTGATTTCAGGAATAGCTCAAATCATTCATTAGCTTCATATTGTGCCACTATTGAAGAAAAATGCTTTAAATTGACTTGAATTGCTCCACGTATTTTCAGCACAGCCATCAGATTAATTACAGCTATGTTATTTTTTTTCCTATTCTTTTTTTCCTGTTAGTTACAAACCAGAGGTAAAAAGTCATATTGCATTCATGGTCTTTCTGCCTTCAGAGAGCTATAGACAAATTTTACACCGGTTTGAGCCAACAGGACTGTAACACAATGTGAGCTAAAGGGAATTGTATGATCCAGTTATTGGCTTAATTGTCTGATGTTGTAATCCTGTCACCTTAAAATAAGGTTTTTATAGTGGTCTGCAAATCAAGCTGTGACCTTCAAAGAGTTACTTTTTATATTAAGGTTATGTATATGAGTCAGACAAAGACTTAACAAATGCTGAATGAAGTGTACAAGGTAGTAGAAATAAACACAAAACAAGTATAAAATGCAGTTAAATTGATCTGTTGCACAAGTGGGCTAATAGTCTGCATGAGACCAGCAATGATTCATACATGGAATGGTAATATCAAAGGTTAATGCTCAGAAAGATTTAAAGGCTTTACTTCTAATTGTCTGAAGTTGAAGAGCCAAACAGTGAAAAAAAACCCTAAAGAAAACAGAAGAAAACCACTAAAATTCCAAAGTGAAATATCACATCACAGATTAAGTGCAAATTACGAGCCATAGTTGCTACCAAAAATGAAAAAGTCAATACATTGAACTATAATATCATTTTTCATCAGACAATTTTTACATACAGTAAATAATATGCAGAGCATGGGAATTTTCTCCTGGAAGTTCAGCAAAGAGGATCCCACACAAAAAGAGGATTTTTTTTGATTGATAGAAGTTCTTTTTTTCTTATTGTATAATTTTGATCTCATTTGGATCCAAACCACACATTTTTTAGAATTTCCCATGAACCAAAAACTCTCTGAACTCTGCAGCTGTTAAGTCAAACTGATGATCTCATCAGTTTCACTGCTTGTACCCACAGCAAATTGACAAAAAGGTCGAATTTACTGAGCAGCTGCAGGAGGTTCCCATGGACAGTTTTGCCAGCAGATTGTCTCAGACCAGGAACACGATATTTCTCAGTTTTGTTGCCACAGGGTGGACCCTTCAGGTCACTGCCCTAGAGCCAGTGATATGACAATTAACAGATAAATGAAGAGCAGAGTCCCTTCAGCTGCTTAAAAAAAAATGAAAAAATAAATCTTCCAAGCTTTGAGCACTCAAAGTAGAGAAATAGAATTGAGAAAATTACTATCTATTTCAAGAGAAAGATCAGATCACCAAATAAAGATGCTCTTCATTAGTTCCAGTCCTGCCTCCTTGGAGGATAATTGGCCAATCTCATCTCCAAAATAGCACAAAGAACTGCTGACAGATGTATATGGAATATTGTTCTGCCTTTCCAAAAATATTTCAAAGAGAATCCCCTCCCTAAAGAAATGTTCTGAGAAATTATTTAAGCGTGTCCCCAGTTTAAAGCACATCCTTAATGATTTTTCCAAGAATAGTCTGCTTTTCTTATTCAGCTCACATCCACATTGCTGTTGCATCCAGGTGACATCCACCTTTAAGAAGCAGGAAAAATGTTTTTCCAGAGACATATTTCACTGATATACAATGTCTTACATAAACCATAAAAAGTATTTTTTTTTTTTCAAAATACAGACTCTTACGTTAATTTTTTCATCTCTTTCTACCACCTTCCACCTTTTCCGCTTCTAATGCAGTTTCTTCCTGGAGGGGGTTGTGAGGGTGTGTGCCTGTGTTGGGGGGGAGTGCGTGGCTTATACCACAACTACTTTTGCCAAGGTACATTAGTGTGAAGATAGATGTGGTTTTAGCTGTTCCTTGATATTTTTGCTGTATATTTTGTGCGCCAGGATTATAAAAGAGGAATACTCAAATATCCATCAACAAGTACTGTAACAATTGTCATACATGTAAAGTAAGTCTCTTGACAGAAAACAGAAAACAGTAGTAAACCAAAAAAGCTGTGCAATCACAGATTTTTCTTTTTGATTTGTTTTAAAAAAGGAATAAGTTCCTCAAGTCTCTAACTCAAGCTTATGGACTGACCCTTAATGGGACCTGGCAGAAATCCAGTGCAGTACTCGAGAGATATACCAGTTTCCATGAAGGATGAAAATATTTCATATCCATCTGCTTGTTAAGCAGTTACTAATCTGCCATCTACATTTCCAAACAAAACAAAAAACTCACAGTGCAAAAGGAAAAAAGGAATAACAATGAAAGAGTCTTACCAATGCCTGGTTACATTTACCAAATGCAGCATACGATTAAGAGGTAAGAGTCAGTAGTATTGATGTACTCTGAGAAAAGATTTGAGAAAAGACTTCTCCCCCGACCTAGCTTGTCATGAATCTTGCATAGTCTCTGGAAGCCTACTTATTCAAGACAGCAGGCTAAACTAAAATATATTCTAAAATGCTGCACCTAAGAAATTCCTTTTGTTCAAAATTGTAGGTACAAAAAGTGACAACCTTGTAAATTAACCTAACAAAACAAACAAAAAAAAGGTTTGCTTTAAAGCTTTCAATGCATAACATTTCTTCACATGAAGTTTTTAACTAAACAGCAGCTTGCTTTCAAATCTTTGCAGTTTGCAAAATGACTTCACATTTATGAATTTTAGTGAGCGGGAAAAGGAGCAGAGGAAGGAGAGAAAAATCTATACAGTAATAGTGATGTCTGTAGTAAATTCACACCCAACACTAAACATAAAAAGGAAAGGCAGTAAACTACTACAAAAAAGAAATGCAGTTGAAACCTAAAAGAAGCTTTCATAGCTACAAGAATTATATTTGCTTTCTAGAATGGGATGAGAAATCAAGCAAAAGGAAAAAAAAAAAAGAGAATAGAAAAAACAACTTCTGGATTCATTTTGATATACTAACCTTGCCAATAAAAATGTTTAAACCTCAGTTACAACTCCCTGGGGAATGACAGCTATTATCCCCTATTGAGTTGGTGCTTACCATACAGAGCCTGAACAATTCATACAGAAAAATAAACCATAACATTCCTGTTTATTATTAGTTTAGCTGAGAGGTGCTGACATTAAACAGTTCTGCACTGCTGCTATAAATCAGCATGCTGTGGATGTTCTCAGCATGGGACTAGGGCTCCCTGGTAACAGCTCTCATCAAGGCAGCCAGCTGTCAGAATTCTTCAAATTAAACTGTTATTACTGTAGTATTCATTAGTCAGTTGCTGACTATTAAGATATTTTTATATCTGAGCCATTAACATTGGATATTGCTTTTTAATATGCAAGTTATATATAAACATGATTAAGTGGTTCACGTGGGGTTGACGGCTTCTATTATAGCTTGATCTCCCCTTTGAAGGGACTGCAGTGTTGGAGATAACATCCTGATCTGTACTAAAATTAATTTTCCATTTAAAAGTCTTGTATTTCTGCTGTGATTGATAGGCTGTTTCCTTAAGCACCAGCATGCGTGTTGCAGATACATAAAACAGTACAAAAGACATATGTAATAGATTGTTTTGTCCATGATACAGAGTGACAAAAATCAGTAATTTTAATAATTTTAATTGCATTTCTGTCCATGCTAGATGTCTGGTCATTTTGTTTAGGTAAGAATCATGTAACTGTGGTTGCCAGAAAGATGAGATTCAGAAGCTTTTAATACATGCTTTAGTGGTTTAATTATTTGGTATAGCAATAGAACTCATTTAAATAGGAGCATTCTTAACATTTCAACAACTTTTTTTTTTTTTCTGAAATATTGATTAAAAATTACTGAAGTTTCCAACACACAAAATATTTTCATCTAGGATATTTCTCTTGTTTCCAAATAAAGATGTGTAATTTTAAGTCTTTGCTGCCTTTTTCTGCATTCACATGTTTGGGAAGTACTTTCTATGGTAGTAATCCTGCTTACATCTCAGACTTCCCCTTTGTTTTCTGCATTCTTTTTAGCTAAAATATTGTTTTGATCCTGTTTCAAATTGTGTTCCCCATTTCATGCTATGTGGACATTCATGAGACATTGCAGAAGTTACTCCAGCGCTACTGTAGGGTTTTGTTGCCTTGACGGAGCTTCTTTAAGCTAGACGAAGTCAATTTTCCTAGCACTACTCTATGTTGGCGAGCACAGAAAACCTTTGTTCAGGACTACTCTTACAATCTGTACATGTGTAAACAGAAAACTTTCCTCATTAATTCATCTCCAGAAACTGTAGCAATGACTTGGAAGCGCAGCAGTAACTAAAGCAGTATGACATATTTATTTCCCTGTATCATGTGAAACAACTTGAAGTCATTCCTAACCAGAAGCATGTCAAGAAATCACATATCAACACTCTGATAAAAACTTCCAGAGTTTCCTGTTGATACAGAGAGAGATCATAGAAAAATTGTCCTACTATAGGTTGTGCACCAGTAGAATCTCAGCCAGCATCTTACCTGCTAGGTATACATAACACTTAGCTCCACGAACTGCTCCACATGCCACTGGAAATAAATGCACTCAGTGGTTGCTTCAGGGCATCCAGAAAAGCCACCTTGCTCCTCTCCCCTATCAGCTGCAAACATACACCAAATCTTCAGAAGAAGCAGAAAAAAAAAATTAGAGGATGTTGTGGTCGCATTTTCTCCAATGGAAATCTAGAGTAGTTTTACTGAAATTAATAGAATTACTAAGATCAGAAAACAAAGAATGGTCCTGAAAATTCTTGCAGTGAAAGCAACTCAGAGAAAATATCTTTTCAGAATGTCATAAACAGGAAGGTTGCACACCATTCTTGGGTTACTTGAAAGAACTCCGTATACTTCTGTGGTGGTGAAAGTCCTTCAGTACATCAGACTATAAAGATTTTTGTGCCTTAATCAAGCTTTTGTAGGAAGTTAACCATAGAGCTGTTCAATGCGAAGGCATTCTTATCTCCTCCTTCCCCCCATTTTGATAGTTAAACACTAGAAATAATTAGAAAAGAGAAGATTGGGAAAATGATCCCAGGGAAAGAAATGTTTCAAAACACCGACATGAGTAAAGTTATGTTACTTAACAATTGTATAAAGGAGTTCCCTATTCCATATGGAGTTTAGCTTTCTGAACATCCCTGAAAAAGGGTTAAGCGAAGCGGTCCTTAATCATTATTGGGGCAGAGTCATGAAGATTTTCTCCTGCAGTTATGCTGGTGTATGCCAGTCCAGACTGGCATGCTGCCACCCCTTCTTACCTTACTCAGGCCCTTTTCTTGCTCTCTACTCAGTCATCTAATTCAGATTTCTGTTTGTAGTAACTTCACATAAAACTATGGCTGTGTAATTACATCTAACTCTGTAGCACACAAGCACTGGTGATCTTTTAAAAAAACAACCCTCCTTTAAATTTCACACAGACCTTACAAACTTTTGAATTTTCAGTTGTTTCTAAACAGTGTCAAAATGTCCTTGAATTTCTTTTTAAGGCAATGGGTAGTGAAAACTTCTATTACTACACTTAGTTGTCAGCAGCACTGCGAGTATAAAAATGCTTTTCAGACCATTTGCAAGAGACGGAGATCTGAAGCCTCAGACTGGAATAAAAAATATAACATGCAGGGCAAAAAGATGTATCTGCCTAGTTTGGACTCAGAGTAGAAATTTACCCCACTGGGAGCAAGTGTACTGCCAGCAAGCCACACATGCGTGATGAATGAGACAGTAAAAATGTGCTTATGGAAGTGTAGTGACAGTTCTGTGTCCATAAGACATCCATCCCCAAGGTACACTTGTACATCTGTTATACATTTTGGTATTGTTTCTTCTTCAGCTTCAAGTTATTTAAGAAGGTGAGAATCTACGTCCAAAAGACCATAAAGAGGGAAAACTTAGCAGAGGCCATAAGGCGACAACATGGGTGGCTAGGAAGATTTATCATCAAGAAGAGCAGAGGATACTGTAAATACCCTAGAAGAGACTCCTTAGTGAATGAAGGCAGCTCTGCCATTCACTCTCCCATTACATCAACAGTGAATGATGTTTTCTTCCTTATTGTGAATTCCCTTCAACTCAGTGCCTAGTCTGCTCTTCTCACAGAGCGGAGCCTGGTGATTTCCTGAAGTGCAACAGCCGCCTCTCCAATACTCAGTTTTCTTTTTCATCCTCACCATTTCCAAGATTGGCAAAAAGTGAACAGATACTAATTTTTCTGCAAGAACTGTGAAGTTTGTATTTGCTTAGATAGAACAGGCAGGTGCAAATGGGAGTAAAGAGCAAGAGAAAATGCAGACCCTCGCCCTCAACAACCAAAGCACAAAGGAAAGTGTTTCGGTACAAATTCCTAAATTTTACTGACAAACCTTGAGCTTACAACGTTACAGCATTCAATGCTGTGATACTCTAAGGTCAGCATGACCTGTTCTTTGCATACAAATGAGTGAGTCTCTAGCCCAGTGCCTGGACTAGCTGTTTTTTGTTTTCTGCTTCGAAGATAGTAAATACACAAAGTGCAACATCCAGAACCATGCCGTAGAGTTTATCTGAAGCAACTGGAAAGAAGCCCTTGTCTCCAGAGCTTAAACAGAAAGCAATACAAGAAACGAAATCTTAGATCAGATGATACAGATGAAAGGCATTCAAAAAGACAGAGAACGTGGCAACACCATGTCCGAGCAAAATGACACTCTGGATACATGTAAAGTTTTGCGATGTGAAGAATAGGAAATGCAGTATATGCTGTTAACCAAGAGACATGCTTTGAAGCTGTGTAGTACATTATAAACAATGCTAAAGAGCCATATCCTGCCATGAAGTGAATTTGCATGTAGGACAGTTCAGAAGCACATATTTACAGGAACTCAGAAGGCTGGTATGACTACCTCAAAACAGATGCTTGTTCAAGGTAAAATTGAACTCAAGTACATAATAGGTAGCTGTCCAAAGACAAAGAGCTGTTGTAGCCACAGGTGATCCAGAGATGACAGCTTTCTTCCACCATAATTATTTTTCCTTGCCTCAGCAGGA
>NW_009612254.1:109483-127899 GCF_000690535.1 Cariama cristata
CTGTGGCTCCATCAGGTCATGTTTATGCTCAAAAAATTTCACCAGCTTGATCAGGACTAAGTTAAATGCTGTCAGTCTTATGTGAGATAATTATACCACATCAAAGAGTCAGATCTATTAACTCAGTGTATAAATGAGTCAACTGTTGTACAGTTCATGCTAAATAAAACCACCAGTGGCAAAGTAACTTCCCTCTCCACAGCCTAGAAGAAGAAACTGTTTAGGACCAATATTCAAACATTCAATTTTATGGAAGATGAAAGCAGAAAAAAAAAAGTAGATGCGTTTTGGCAGCAAGACATAAGTTCCAAGGTGTTTGCAAGAAGTTGATACTGCTTTAGGACAGTTTATGTACTGTAGCTGCCAAAAGGAAAACGAAAAACTTTTCCACACATTTATTTGCAGATATGAGAAATTAAAATCAAATATAGATTAAGAACATCAACTATTCTCACCACCGCTGCTTCAATATCTTTATGCAGACCACATTGCTAGTTAATAGGAAAAGAATTTGGCAGCGCTTCTATGCCGCATTTGCTCTCTCCTTCTCATATTTGGCAGGGCTTCTCCTGTCCTGGAAAGCAAGCTATAATACTCTGTTGTTATGCAGAAGCTGAAGATATAAATACCAGCCTTTTCCTTCATCAGTTAAGAGTAGGCAGCAGAAAACACCCAGTACTGCTAACTGGTAGATGTAGAGCAAAGAATGATTCAACCAGCAAAATTATTAGACTGATGTGATGTTTATAGCAGCAACCTGAGGAAGAACTCTCTTCTTAATGTTAAAAAAGCTCCTTTAGACACATGCTTTGTAATGATTTCTTTACTTACCTAAAATAGTCTTCAGAACTGGATAGGCTGTGGCCCATTGCAGAAATCAGGTATTTTCAGGGAAAGTATGAGTGTGAAACTATTGCATGTATTTAAACCAACTTCAACATTATTCCTGACATAAGTGTCTGAGATTCACCAAGGAGACAGGAAGACATGCTTCTAGAGCAGTAGGATTTTATGCGCTGGTGTTACATATTCGTTTCACAGCAAGCAAAAATTTACAAAAGCTATCTGTGTCAAAAATACTAGCAGACAGTACAGTGACTGAATTCAGTGCATACTGACAACTTACATCTAAAATGCTCTAAGTATAGATATTAATTCTGCAAAAATGTGGCCTAACTATTATACTAAGGCCCACAAGACCATCTTACCTTTCTATATGCTATGAAACACACAGGTAACAATAGCCTTCAGGAGACTAAATAACAAGTTTTGCAATAATGAAGTGCTAGAGCAGGTCATGTTGAGAAAAACCGTGCTTTAGATAAGTCAGCACCAGTTCCCCTAGTTACTGCTGGAACCTGGCAGCCAGATGTCTGAAGTTACAAAGCCTCAGAGGGCTACCTGGCTTGGGAAGAAAGAATGGGGTTACTATAAGAAGTGAGCAATGGGTCTTCACAAAATAAAAAATGTTTTTGTCTTTACAAAAAGAAAATAATCCAACAACAACAAAACATCACAGGCTTTGTCTGATATGTTAAGTACAGAGGAAGGAGAATTCTTGACTTCTTTTAAGCCTGTAAGAGGTATAACAGAGAGATAAGGGCTGGGTAGGATGACAGCGGTTGGTTAGCTGTATGGAAGAGCACAGTGTGAAGTGTGGTCCATTTTTTCCTTCCAACTGCTATCTTCTAACCAGGATCTTCTAGAGCGGGCAGCCAGTAGGAACTGCAGTAACTGTAACCACGTTGCTAAGCCAGCTGCAGAACACGACCTTAATGTCTGAGCACAGCATTCTGCAAGTGTTCTCCCCACAAAACTCAGAAAAATAACAAGAAATGAGATTCTTCCCAAAGAAGTGAGGAAATAGTCTCAATCTTGGCTATTAGCAAGATCAAGCAAAATGTATTTATGATGTAGCTCAGGTTTCAGTATTTAAAGAGTTGTAGCATAGCATACATGTCTTCATCTCATGTATACATCCAAGAAAACTTGAAAATACTTGACCTAAACTAAACAAGACAGGGTTTTGCAGTTTTGGTATGTCAGCAAATTCTCTCTCTCAAGAACTGGAAAAATTTTCTCCTCCCTGTTAGACTGGATTAAGAAGTAAGATTGTCCCCTACTTTTCTTACAGTTCCTGCTAGAGCCACTCAGCAAATTAGCATAACAATGACACTAGCAACAAATTATTCATACAGAGTGCTTTCTTATTGACAGATGCCCATTCTACAGTCATGTTAAGAAAAATTATCATCAAGCAAACTCTGTGTTGCTATCTTTTTAACCTATATGTAAGGAGAGATTTAGTGGATCCCAATGACATATTCACTGTCATGTTGAATCAAAAGTGATTCTGTGATGAAACAGTTTACTGGGAAGAAGATAGCTTGTGCTGGATGAGTTATTGACTGAGAGTTCTCAAAACATCTTACACTATGAAGTTGTTGCTGTATCTGGTGCTGCTCACTCCTGGTGCCACATCTTTTTCATGGTATGCTCAGTAACACAGCACTAATTTTCTAAATTTGTGCTTTCTCATAATGGTCAATTATTCTGGATGAACCAGATTTCTGAAAATCAAAAATATTAAAGTTTTACATGAAATAAAATGAAGTATTTGACATGAAAGTGCAAAACAAATTCAGTATTTTGTTTCAAGGAATTGGGTTGTTCACTCCCTCAGTGCTAAGTTTCCCTTAATATTAGGTACTCTTTTTTCTGACACTGTTAAGTAAAACACGGAAAGCAAGGCTGTGACATATTTTTAACACTAAACTATTTATTGCTTAGAAAAGTTCTACTTTAGTTTGAAAAAGTTATTTAGAAAGAAATTGATAACAACGGTTGGTTTAGTTAACAACTAGGTGAAAATATAACGCATTCAAACTGTTACTTTTTTAGAGCTATTTTAAACAGCAGTGGCAACATGCTGATCTCATTGAAATCAAGCCATGTTCCCCGGAGAAAGTCCCAAAGTTAGGATTTCATCTAGACTTCTAACGTTTTGCAAGGTTAAGGACCTGTTCTTTACTGTTCTTCGCTTGGGATGTGTGACTATGCATTTTCAAAGAAACAGTTTGTCTGCTTAAGGACATCTATATATGCTTGTTGTCTGTTTGCCTGTTTAAATGTGGGCGTTCTCGGATGACTGCTTAGGACTATCTACGGAGCTCACAGTAAGTGAAATCTAGTTGAAGCCAAACCATTCCCAATTGAATCAATTTAACCCAAAGCCATTTGTTCAGTTCTGGCTGACACAGGGTAACAGTCTTTCTTCCTCATGTGATGTTTGAGCAGAGGGGATGGGGACGAGAGGAAGAGAAGAAGAAAGTCACAACCTTGTGAGCATTCTCAGAGTGTGAATGTACAATACTATTTTCATCAAACATCTTATATTTAAAATACAAGACATTAACCACAGGGAAAGAAAAAACTCTGTATAATCTCTGTACTGTTTCCATGAAGATTGACTGTGACTTAAAATAGCTGGAGGTGATTAACACTGTAAATCTTTCTGAAGGAGATTTCAGTTGCATTCAGAAAAATCAGCATATCGTGATCTGACATAAATTACAGACTTTCAGGCTGTGTTAAAATGATTGAATCATTTATTGTATCCAAAGTTATAAGACTGAAATTACAAGCCACACCTCCCTGAAACCCCCTGCCCCCCAAGAAAATCTCTAACCGGTTGATCAAGTCCATCTAGTCCTCCAGTCTGGCAAACTAATTTTTGTCCTGAAATATTTTTAAGTTAGTGGAATATTTTTAATCAATGAGCGAGAGTGAACAATTTCTGTGAGGACAATTTTATGGATGAATCAAAATTAATCTACACTTTTTGTAATAATTGGAAGAACATTGTGACTTTTCACTATAAAAGCACTTCTTATTTTTCCTAAGGCCCTTAACCTGTCTGTACTTAAGTATGAAATTAATTTTGCACTTCTGCATCTATGTCTATGTTGTTACGTATGAGAAATAAGCTCCTCAGAGGAGTCACAGTTAGAGGTGTAAATTAGACTCAAATGTTTTTAATGCATGCCACACATTGACATGTTGAATATACCAATAATGTACAACTAAAGGAAGGCTAGAAGCTCTGCATATAAATTATTTCTTTTGTGTTAAATTTATGATAAGCACTGTTATGTTAATGTAAAAATAACTAAATGGTGTGCCGGAGTCTGTGAGATTAGAAGAGTGCAAAAATTCCTTCAGACGTGAGATCCTAAGACTCTTCCAATTACATTTCACACTTCCTCTGTATGATCCTTGGGATATTCATCCAGAGCACTTTTTCAGTTCTCCCCTGGAAAAAAGGGAGGAGTGGGGGGAAGAGACATCCAAAGACATTATAATGTGCATAAGAGATACAGATAGAAAAATAAAGGTCTAATTCACTGCAGGTTTCCCCCCCACTACAACTGCTTCAGACTAAATGAGACTAACTAAAACACATACTATTTAACTATGATTTTTTTTTTTTAAAAACAACTCATTTCCAAACACCTTCTAACACCATAGAAGTTTTATAATTCATATGAGAAAGGATTTGAGGTTTATAACTCGAAATCTTACAAAATATGTAAAACATCATTGTAGTGGTACTGAAACATCAGTTCGACTAATAAAATCAATATGCTTACACATTCCATTTTAATTACTAGTAAATAATAAATGAAACATCTATCAGGGGGTGCTTTTATAACAGTTTCTAAAGGAGAAGAAACTTTCATTGTAAAGTTAGTAGAAACTTGGAATGTAATTTAATGAATGACTGAAATTGTGCACAAGTTATTGCAACTATTTCACAGTA
Source organism: Cariama cristata (assembly GCF_000690535.1). Taxonomy (NCBI): domain Eukaryota; kingdom Metazoa; phylum Chordata; class Aves; order Cariamiformes; family Cariamidae; genus Cariama; species Cariama cristata. The sequence continues at coordinate 114,303 of NW_009612254.1, forward strand.
ATAAGTTAAAACACTTTAAAAATATTGGTTAAAACCATATCGAAGCTTGATATTTTACTGCACTCCTTAGAACTTACAGAAATACCTACTTTTTTATATACCCAGTATCCTTATTTCCTCTTGTAAAGTTTTCGCAAAGGAAAAGACAAACTTGGAATGAAATTGGCATAGGGAAGTGCGTGTAAGGAGAGCTCATGCTGGGTGAACTTTTATGCAGAAAAATGTTCACATGAAGAGAGGTTGGTAAAATTCAAAGTAGAAACAGCAAACAGTAAAATACCACCTCTTAATAGCATGTAAGTCTGCTCCACACTGATGGGAAGGTGAAAAGAATGCAACAAGGTTACAGATAAGAGTGAATTTTACACACTTCCACACACTATAATTATGGTATTTTGAAAGGTGTGACCTGACTTTACAAGCTGAGTACTGAGGAGTCATCAGCTGTGTAAACACTAGCCTTAACCTTTTGCTTGGACTCCCACAACTGTTGTTTCTTGTCTTTTAATTACCTGCTTACTTCTTTTCATTGATTTTCTAAATACAAAGCAGATGAAAGGTCTAAACTGCAGGTCTTGTACTAAATAATTAATACAAATATTTTGGGCCTCTGCAAATCTTCTCAGTTCTCTTAACTGCCTGTGAATTTATTTTATTTCCCACCATACTACAGTTAACTGTGAAATCTGTCACACAGCAAAAATGTGGAAAATGCAGTTGAAAGATAACCAGGGACTTGATGTGTAACAGAAGCAATCACTGTGAATTATTAGAGTCGATAACGCTTCAAAAATCAATAAGAGAAAAATGCTACTCTTTTTAAGTGTCATATTACAACAATGTTTTGCTGAAAACTGTTGTCTGCATCCAATTTAGGAAGGCATCTGCTCATGTTTGCTTAAAACAAAAGGGTGGTTGACTTAATGAATTATTTACAGGCGTACAATATGGCAACAGTATCATTATGAACTCCCTTCTAAGATCTCCTCTGGCTAGTCCTGGCAGGGTGTCAATTTGCTTGTTTTTATGGTAGGTGCATGAAATTATGGAGCTATTCTCTGAAATGAGATTCTTCTGTTCTACTTGCCAAACATTAGCTAAGTCAATGAACAAACTGCATCATCACTACATCTCTGGGAAAAGGCTTATTTCTTAATAAGAGAACAGTATTCACAAATACAGTTTTAAACCAAAATTTTTGAAGTAGATATGCACAGATTTATCACAAATAGCTAGTTTCCTAAAACTACCAAATTTTACAAAGTATTCTTGATAGTAACTAGGGCTTGTGAGTAGCTTTTAAGAGGAGTCTTTTAAACACAAGAATATTTTTTCATGAACTTTCCTTATTCTGCGTTAAGAGCCTAACTAGCAATCACACTAGCATTGCTGAATTACAGAAACCAGAGGAACAAAACTATTTGCCAGCAAGGATCCAGAAGTAGAAGGACTTTTCTTGGGCAGCAAAGGATACAACTTTCAAACTGCTTGGATCACATAAGCATCAAGACCTCAGGTCTGCAAAGTTTAGAGAGGCCACCTCAGCACTTAATTCCAGCAAGTTAGATGGGGAAAAAAGTGCTTAATGAAAATATCCCACACTTGCATGAGCCCACTAAGCAGCTGCTAAGAGATCACTGTAAGAATAGAAAAGAAAAATCAAGTGGGGATTCCACAAAACTCTGCTCCCAATCTCATGCTATTTCAGTCACTAATGACCTAGATAATGAGGTAGTACATAATTAGTACATCTGAAGATGACACCAGGCTAAAAGCAGTTGCAAGTGCTGGAGGGCAACTTTAGAATACAAAAAGATCTTGACAAACTGGATAAATAGCCAGGGGAAGAAAAAAAAAAAAAAAGAAAGAAAACAGAGAAGGATTACACAACATTATTCTTGTCCCTTGGTAGGAAAAATCAGTCACTCAAATGTGGAACAGGGAACAACTGCTTAGTGGCAGTACTCCACAAAAGGATCTGCAGGTTATGCATAATTGTAAGTAGAATGTGAATCCACATGTTCTGTCACTGCATGGAAGACACTTAAATTATCAGAGTGCACAATCTATAGCATGACTATAAACAAGTGAAGTAACACTTTGTTTAGTGCTGCTAGTGTCTTAGCTCTGTTTACCTCGCTCCAGGAAAGACATTTTTCTGATATGTCTCCAACTCGTCCGTAAGAGAAGCCTAAAAAACATGGCTCACGAAGACTGAACTAACTGTTTTACTTTATCCTGGGGAACAACAGACGAAGAGGACCCCAAACTTTGAAATGTCTGTATACTGAAGGAGTTTTCATGCACATGAATAATCTAGTTTAAATTAAAGTTTATTCAGTTAATTTCAACAATTTCTGTGGTAATTCTTGACTTATTAGTTATCAGATTAGAAATAAGCATGCATTATAACAGATGTATAAGTAGGCTTCTTAGGCACTTCTCTCAGGAGACAACAGGGTAGAAACTGCCAAAACCTAGTGTTTATATTTTACTTAGTACATTGTACATAGAAATTAAACACTGACTATCAAGAAGTTACTTTGCTCCTTTCATGGCAAAGCTGTTTTCTCAGAATTTTTAATACAATGATACGATCCCAGAGGCATTGCATCCTCTCTCTTTAACAGCTGTTTTGCAACAAGATACCTCACAGGGGAAAAAAAAAAAAGGAAAAAAAAAAAAAAGAGAAAAAAAAGGGAGGAGAGAGAAAAAAAACATGTGAAAAAGCCTCATCTCTTTTGTAAGCCTGGAGAGCATGGAAGTCATACTGTTTTCAAGTGCACCTGTTTGTAATTGGTTTAATAAACACTGTGGTTTTACAAATTACCTTTGTGTGTTCAGCTGGGGTGATAAATTGATGTTCCATATTAACACAGCCCTCATTCATCTCATTTGTGCTTAATGTCATTTGTTTTCTGACCCAAGCAGTGTGCTTGTTTCTCTTTGGTTTAAGTCTTCTTGGAACTGTAGTATTTCCAAAACAGGTCTAAAGTCACGTGGAAAAGATTTCAGGGATGCTATCAACTTGTTGTATAATTGGTTAATCTGGGCGGGTTCTGGGTGACATTGTGTTCTCTGTGCTGAGATCTTTTGTCTGCAGGGAGACAAGGACAGGAAAGCTAGTACTTGTGTGTGTCTGGCATCCAGAATGAACCACTTTCTCTGCATTTATTACATCCCAGTTACGTACTGTGAGAGAAACTGCAACTACGCTTTTCCTTTGGGGGACAAAAACCTGTCAACTTGACAAGTCTATGGTCAGTTTGAATAACATATGAGTAAATGGGTATTTTTCACAGCTATGAGAGGGCTTTAACTCTTTTAAGGGAGGCAGAGCTGAGAAACTGCAGTGGAATATCCCAAAACACAGGAAGAAGCACCTGTTTAGCTCTTGTTATAGACTCCAAGGAATGAGCATTAATGTTTATGTGCAGTGCTAACACTAGGAAGCTCCTTATTCTGTTATTTTGAAAAAATAATTTGCTCTGAAATCCTCTTAGAGGAATCTTCGCTTATCTGATTAAAAAGGGAGACGTTCCACCCCTAATATTTGCAACTTAAAAACTAACCAAATACAATTTTTAACTGTGCTATATAGTATGTTTACCACTGCAGTATCTTGACTATGTTAAAACAACCCTATTTGAATATAAATAAGACAGAAGCTTGTCAGCTTCACAGAGCAGGGACGAGGCTAACTCTGTTGTTTACATGTACTTCAGCACAAAGCAGGTAGGAGCTCAGAACACTTATAAACATAGTGTGTAATTTTGGTTAATTTGCCTGGCTCGTAAAGGTGTGCTCCCATTTAGCATGGCTGATAGTGTCAGTTTGTAAGAAGGGTAGATAGGCTGCTGGTTGGACTCAATTTATTGAGTCTAGCTCATGCAGCCTTCAGCAGTTCCAGACTTTCTGCTTAGCTACAGACAGTGTAATCAGTCTTCCCACTACAACAGCACTAAACTTGGTGTTTGAAAAATGCGTTACAGTTATGAAGAGAGAGAAAGAAGGAATAAAGAGAACTGTTTAAGAATAACAAATCAAATTATCTTTGTAGTTAGAGTACAGCCCTGCAATTCCTATGCTGCTGTAGTCTTAAAGACATTCCTTGATCTATCTTCAGCAAGAAATTGTACTCGGTTCTAACAGCTGGGGTCCCGGGATGACCATCAAGCATAGGCAATATGAACATCTGGGGGTATCTGACAGGGGTAAGCACAGAGGTATGTGACAGGACATTAACTACTTAGGAGGTTGTTATCATTGTCTTCCCAGAGTTCAGCAAGGCTTTGCAGTCCCAGAGATGCCACTGCCAGCCTATAATGATAGCTGTACTCCCTTTGCACTCTTGGCAGTTTTACTTCAGCAGTGTTTTCAGTCAATGTTCCTGCTGCCATTATTTATCTGCTCATATATATGGCAGTGCATCAAAGAGGAAGCCTTGAATTCTTTCAGACTGCTTGGTCAAGGTTTTTGCTGTTTGTTCGTGAATATGCTTTCATAACTTGGTCTTCTTAAACAGGCAAAATGAATACATCCAACTTGTATATGAGGCTGGGTGTAATGTATCCTGTGGCTCTGAACCGTCTCCTGTATGTTTTCACTTTACAGCACAATGTCTATCTTTAAGCTGTTTTTATTCCCTGACCCCCCCAGTCCCTGTTTTGGAAGTTCCACTAGAAAAAAAGACATTTGCTGTTTTGAAGAAGCTGAATGGCCTGAAGGTTATGGTAAAAGGGAACATTAAAGTATCAAATCCAATGTTTTCTTCAATAATCTTAAATCTTGCGTGCTGCTGTCTCAGGCACTTACTTGGGTGACATGTGAGCTGTGGCACCAGTGCAGTGGCTCCAGAGTGCACAGGAGCTTTGGGAGACAAGGTGGAGGCAGTGCCTCTGTGAGAGCCTGGCTCAGCCGGTGGGATGCATGCTGCTGTCTGGTTGCTGGTGGGAGTTGCCTGCACCTTGCAGAACCCTCCATCACCACTACCACAGCGCTTAGCCCTGGTGCAAGCAGCTATCTTGAGTAGGGGAATCTCACTTTATGTACCATCAAACTTCTGGCCACCGATTCAGGTGTTGAGATAAAACCAGACGAAGCACTTATACGCACACCCTGAGGTGAACACCTGTCCTCCCCTATCCCCACTCTCAGGTCCTTTTGTTTTCACAAGATGCAGAGTCCTCCATAGCCACAGTCCCTCAGGGGTGTCCCTGGGCCAGTACAGGTTCTCCATAGCTGCAGTGCCTCAGGGGCACCCATACCCTTTTGGCACATTATGTCCTCCCCAGAGTGCACCTTCAACCCCAGCAGCTGGAGCCTTTCTTAAACATCCTTTATTAGGGTCTGGCTGTGCTGCTCTGATTGACAGAGTCATGGCTCACGAGAGGTTTTCTTTCTGGTGCTGTTTCCATCACTGTCAGTGGTGGCTGCAGCCAGCTGCCATGGGCCCACACGGGTCCATGGCCCCCTCCCACACCACACACTGCTGCACACCCCACCACTTAAATCTTGTTGCTCGTACCGGTACAAGCCTTGAGGAAGCCCATTCTGCCTTGTACCAGGAGGAAAAAAAGAAAAAACATGGCTGATTCAATCCTTCAGCAGCCCTGCTCTCTGTTTTCTACCTGTCTTGTGTTTCTTGGGTGACTTTGTAATGGTGACTGAGGGCTTCCTCAGCCAAGGTCTGTGTGTGCAATACAACTTCCCAGGCAAATAAATAAATAAAGCTATGCTTCTTTATCTCACACAGGTGTTTTGAAGATGAGAACACCTGTGGGGATCTCTGACATAAGCACAGGTTGGTATGGGGAGGATGGGTGAGCACTGCTGCCCATTCCTCTGGGAGGAGGCAGGAATCCCCTGCATGAATCCCAAAACTGGTGTAAACCTAGGGGGTGGATTCCTCATTTGCAATCTGAAACCAGCCCCAACAAATGCTGTCAAATTTTTATCTGCCATTAATCATGCCATTAGTTGTTTCTCAGAAGTCTTCAGGAAAGTGCATTGCAGAGGCTGCCATAGCCCCAAGCGATCTTTTGTCAGTGTATCCTTACATCTTTATTTTGACATGATGTGGATAAAATTGCTAACAGCAGCTAATGGTTTGACTGTTGTTTTTGTATTTATTAAGTTTGTAAGCTCAGAAGCTGCAGATACAACCAGGTCCCAAAGATGTAGAAATAGATGAGAACATATTATCATCAACAAAAAAATCCAAAGGGAAATAATTATATCATGGATGCAAAAAAAAAGTAAGTTATTAAATAAAGCACAAGAAAATTGCAAAATAGAGATTTGTATGCTTTACATATACTTCTGTGCAGAATTATATGATAATTTAAAAAATAGTTACATTGTGCATCTCTAGATGCTAATGCCCCTCAGTTCACCTGAGAATTGCTTGTATATGTCATTTAAGGAGTGGGTGTTGCAAAGTCGTTTGAAAAGGAAGAGAAGTTCAGAGTATTTGTGTGACAGAGAAGAAGCTGGAGGAAACATGAAGGTGGTTGTGGCACATAACTGAGAATGAAAGATTGTAATGGAGGAGGGCAATAAAAGAGTGATGGAGGGAATAATAGATATTAAGTTTCAGAGAAGAAATTGAAGAAATTAAAGAGTGCAGGTGGGAGAAGTTATAACAATTAGGGTGGAAGAACATGTGGCACCACTTAGGAAATATCTGGGAAGAAAGCGTTACATGCCAAATACATTGTTAGTTAAAAGTCACAAAAATTTTAAAACGTTATTGTCATAGTTAACCCCAGCAGCAACTAAGTACCAGGCAGCTGCTTACTCATTCCTCCACCCTCCTCCCCTCCAGTGGGATGGGGAGGAGAATAGGAAAAAGGTAAAACCCGTGGGTTGAGATAAGAACAATTTAATAACTGAAATAAAGTAAATATTAACAATAATAATAGTAATGAAAAGGGAGATAACAAAGAGGGAGAAAGGAATAAAACCCAAGAAAAAACAAGTGAAGCACAATGCAGTTTCTTACCACCCACTGACTGATGCCCAGCCCACCCCCAAACAGCGATCGGCACCTCCGGGCCAATTCCTCCCAGTTTATATACTGGGCATGATGTTCTATGGTACAGAATATTCCTTTGGCTAGTTTGGGTCAGCTGTCCTGGTTATGGTCCCTCCCAGCTTCTTGTGCACCTTGTCATTAGCAGAGCACGGGAAACTGAAAAGTCCTTGCCTTAGAGTAAGCATTGCTGCATTGCTTGTCAACAACTATCCAATTGCTGATGTCAATGTGTTGTCAACATTATTCTCATACTAAATCCAAAACACAGCACTGTACTAGCTACTAGGAAGAAAATTAATTCTTTCCCAGTCAACACCTGGACAGTTATCTACCACCTGAATTAATCACAAGCCACCTAATATGAGTGTTTGATCTCAATTTCTAAATATATGAGAATTATTTCATTAAGATTGATCTCAGAAATAGTATCATATTATTTCTATTTTTGGTTGGATATTTGTGAGAAAATATCTTCTGAAATAGATGCATAAAGAAATCATTTTCACAAAGCTTTCTAGATTGAAATTAGCTTTCTACAAATATTTTACTAGAAATATCTACTACACATGTATATGCACAGTCTGCTTGCAAAGGAGGACAGGTCTGTGTCATGTCTTTCTGAAATGCAGATACAAGAATATTCAAATAATAGATCAGTTCTCGCAATTTTGAAAATCTGAAACAGTCTGAAATAGAAATAATAAATCATTCCAGTATAAAAGGCCCACAGATTTCACAAGGATGCCTTCTCTGCCACAGTTTTAATGTGAGCTATTATTTCCTATATTTTCTATGAATCCAGACCATGATAAAAGCAAAAAGGAAATGAAAGATGAAGCTGATAGATGAGGCCACAGATCCTTAAAGGCTATTTTTTAAGAAAGAAGGAAGTTCAATTTATGGACAAAATTGTATAATGGCAGAAATGTTTTGGCACCATAATTATTTTATAATCACTAAAATTTCTAAAATGTCTTGTAATCCCTTTGGTTATCTGCAGTCATCATATGATGTACCATATAATATATGAAATAAACTATGAAATAAATATGAATTAATACCGATTGTCCTATTTAGGTGTTTGAAGAGCAATGAAGGAGAGGGAGAAAGGGCTTATGAAAGGGAATGCTGGTAATGACAAAATCTTCTGTATTATTGTACCCAGTGATCACTCAATGTAAATGCGTCTGCAACTCAAAATGCAGTACCAGAGCTTGTCAACGGTAAGAACTGTCCAGACATCACTGCAGCAGATATCATATGCGTTGTTATGATTTTACTATTTTCTTAATTGACATTGTATCAGTAATAATTTTGTCAGATTCCAAGATCCTGTTTCACATATTTATTCTCTAAACATACCTTTTAATAAGACTACTCACAGAATCAGGTAATATTCACACAATACACCAGATTCAACTTCCTCTACTAAACTAAATATTCCACAGGGATACTAACTGTTCGTACATGGCAATTGTAAAATTCTATTGCAGAAAAATGTGCATCATGCATTCTGCTCGTACTGTGATGAAGGCCGTATCAAGAGAGAGAATATTCAGACATTCTCAGAGTTGACAAATTAAAAAAAAAAATTGTCAAAATTGTTAAATTAAATTTAATCTGTGACAATGTTCAAAACACAGAAGCTTCTGCCACTGAGCAACTATACTGTACATACTAAACCGGTGTCAAGGAATGGAGCTACATTGCCTGGAGTCCTACTAAGAATGTGTTAACGTTGGTCAGCCCTGTAGACAAAATACTATGCACTGCTGCTGCAAGTTAGTCTTGGGATAAATAGAAATGTGGTCTGTGTAAATGGCATTGCTTAAAGAAGTGCTCTTGCCACATTGAATATATTACTTTTCAGGGAAATAGAGTGGTCAGATGTGACATCAGGGTTATTAGCCCCTCTCAGGAACAGCTAAGTTAACAGTGAGAAAAATTCTTTGCAATGATATAGTACAAACATTATTCCCCAAGGTTTGCAGCCAGGCTGCTCATGTAAAATAAATGTTGAACACAGAAAAGGGTATAAAGCTTCTTCCTAAGAATGTTAAAGTGTTAATATTAATGGAATATTTAATTTAAATGTCAAAAATAATTAATATCATGATGAAATTGTCTACTGAGGTAAGAAACACAAGCAATAGCAATTGACTTAGATTCCTGTTTTCTGTCCCGTTACCAAATGTTGATACTCTCAAAACAATCATTGTAACAAATGATGTAAGAAAAATCAATATGTCAAATCAGAGGCAAGGCTGGTACCCAGAGACTGATGAGATACCTTTACATCAATAACTTCTCACAGTAGCTTCCAATAAATACAGGATTATTCTGAATTCATATTCAATATCTGAATTCATCAGGTAATATCAAGGCTTTATCTAGGCTTCAATGGTCAAGAACTGGAGAGACTACTGTATATCATCATAAAAATTATACTCTCTACTCTCTTCAGAAAAAGTTTGCACCAGCCCACAGGTATTAGTAGAACTACATAGAAGAGCATAACCTTGAAGTTGGGATTGTGGAGGAAGGAAGCAGGTGATGAAAAGAATGTCTGTCTTACAAGAAAGTAAGAATAAGATCTTGCTCTCGAGATGTAAAGATATGAATTTTTGACATCCTGCCCCACTCTTCTTGACAACATGGAACAGCAAAACACCTTTCCGTTTCTTCGAGGGAGAAAAAAAGAGTGTTTTTTCTAAATTTCAGTTCAACGGTTCATAAAAATTCACAGTGGTCCAGACATTGTGACACAGAAACTGGTCATGTCAGTATTTGGTCAGTTTTTTTTAGAACATGCTCCATTGCACCTCTTTGTCTTGGAGAATCAAAAGACAAGAATAGTCAAGTTTTGAGGATTCTGCTCAGTGGAAGGATTCCACTGCACACTATTTCATATGGTCCTGCTCATACAACTTACAGCCTAGGTCAGTTACTTCATTGACAATTTTTTCATGTTTTGAAGATCAGAAAAGTAAATTGGGACAACTAGGTCTAAGTCTACTAGTAAGAGTTACTACGAACTTTTTGATTATTCTGCAATCTGATGAAGGATTTTTGTCCTGACAATTTTGTGGTGAATTAGCAGTAGGATATAGAAGCACACACACACACACACACACAAAAATAACAATAATAAAAAAATTCCTTAAAAAGGTTTCATTATGCTAGAACAGTCAGAGAGCTTTGCTCCTTCAATATTTCCAGGCCAGTTTTGCAGATTCAAGCTATTCAAAAACCTAAATAAAGTACAGTTACCTTTGTTTTAACTTTAACCAATATCTCATCTACCACCAAGTGAGTTGTGTTTCTATCTCAAAATAATCAAAGTAGGTATTATCATAGTTTTGTTTATTTTCTGAACTACAGAACTATAAATCTTCCTTTTAGCAGAGCAGCTATGTTTTCATGTTTTCCAGTATTTCCTGCCCTGCCCCCTCAAAAGACCCCACAAATTTGCTGTAAGAAGGAAGAACAAAACAACAGCTTGTTTTGGTGTTTCTCTTTCCTACAACTTGTTTGAAGATATGTAAAAGCTGTCTGAGAATGGTCCTTGGCAACCTGCTCTAGCTGACTTTTCTTGAGCAGGGGAGTTGGACCAAATGACCTTGAGATGTCCCTTCCAACTTCAAGTATTGTGTGATTCTGTCACACTTCAGAGCATGGGTCACTCGATGGAGTACTTATGTAATGAAGACCATGCAGCTACTGCATACAAAAGACCCCAAAGAAGACATGGCAGCAAAATGCTGTTACTTCCATTAGGACAGATAGATAGGCAAGCTGTGAACAGCTGTGTGATAACAGAACAAACTAACCAGCCAGAGTCTGAGTTTTTTTTGTTGTTGTTTTAAAAGATGTTTTGTGTATTTTATCTCTTCCACTCTGTGCTATGAAGACTGCTACATTATTATAAACTGATGTTAAGGGTGATAGGAGAAATGCATAACCCCTAAGAGAGGTGTGAGGGTAGAGGCAAGATTTTTCAGTGATGATGAGTTCCACTATGTCACAGCTTTTATCTGCCTTCTTCAACTTCCTAATTTCTCCTTAAAAAGTGACATATATTAGCTTTCTCTTTCCGATTTTGTTTACCCATTTGTTTATGTGGAATTTCACAAAGCATTGTGATGCTCGTGACTACTAAATAAATAAATAATTAAAAATTGGCCTCAATAGATTTTTTTTTTAGTAAATAATTAGGCTCTTTTTCAGTTCACAGTGTCATAATGCATATCATACCTTGATACAGCAGTGTGTAATCACAAAGAAAAATCTTTATCATTTTCTATTTCTGATTTCACTGCTGTTTCTCATGTCAGTGGCATGCCCCGCTTACGACAGGAATTTTACACTGAAGATATATGTTCTTTCCCTCTTCCTCTAGCAAGCAAAACTGGAAAATGCTACGATGTTAATAAATGTTTTTGTGCTTCAAATTCTTCTCTTCATGGAACAGGAGAATTTTGAACATCAAAAAAATAATTGCGTTGTTCCTTCGGATTAGGTCTGTGTCTTTGAAATACACTGTGTTAGAATGTTAATTGAGTTTGACATAAGCATGGATATAAAGTGCATCATGCCACTCAACTTACCAGCAGTGAAACTGATTACCAATTATAATCATTCTCTGCATGGTGACAGCATACCAAGATGGAGATGTTGAATATTTCAGTTTGCAATATTATCTGGGTTGTTTAAAGTACTGACTACGTGTCCTGAAACCAATAGAGGTAATTGGTATGCATGTAAGAGCTGGCAGGCTGAGCACATCACTTATTTATAGAGTCTTTTGATGTAACTCCGTGGAAAAAAAATGTTAATAAAACATGGTTCAAAGGAAAATTTACACTCACCATTATAATATGACATAAAGTACAAATTATTGTGCCTAAATAACTGTTTTCTAGCGAATACTGTTCCTTTTTCCTTTTATTGAACTAGTCCACTGAAACCTAAGAGAAGGGGGAAGGGGCGCACAAAGAACAAGAAGGCTATTAACTCTTTTCATTTTGTGATGCAACTATCTGGAAATTAAGATACATACACGAGACAGAGAGTGGAAAATCACTGGGTATGTCATTGCTTTCATAACCTTCTGATTTGCTCCACAAATTGGTTTATGGTCCTCTTAGGGCACGTTCATCTACAAACTTCATGTCAACAATTGATGATAAGCTTGAAATGGACCAGAAAACAGGATACAGGAAGTAACACAGTGACCTTAGCTGAAAGGCAGTGAGCCGTTTAAATTAGCCTTCACATAAGTCCTTCTACTGCAAGGACATCATCAACTCTAATTTCTCTTCAAACGGGAAAACAAATGGAAAATCTTAAGATAATATTTACAGAATGCTTTATTTTTGTCAGAACTGGTTGTAAGCCTTATGGGATGTATGCAGAATTAAACTTTGTATCAGAGGCAAGAAAAACATAGAGCTTCTGGTCACCAGATAAGAAGTGGAAAGAGACACAGTATTAGCAAATGCTGGTAAAAAACAGACTCAGAATTTATTTTCTGTGGAGTCAGGGAAATCTTTAAAACTGGAGACAAAGGGGAAAAATGGAGGTTAGAGAGTCCAGGCTATCTCAGGGGTGTTAAATATTAGGATACTGCATAACATTTAATGAGAAATCCCACTTAATCTTGTCATTAATGACTGAATTGTTATGTTCATGCCCTAGTGGTGGCAAATTAAAGTTGACCAAGCACTGACCATTACCATTTCCATAAAGCTGACCATCTGCATTTCCTGCTGTTAAATGCTTCACTCTGTGACCTCAATGCTCTGGGCATGTATTTTTGAGGCACTCTTAGCATTTCATGTAAGCTGAACAGCAAATTAGTGATGCCTTTTGGTCTTTAATTTTTGCGCTGTGATGCCTGTCCATCATGGCATTGAAAACTGCACATAAGTCCAGAAATCAGACAGTAACGTCTCCCAAAAGCCCCTTAGCACCTCACTGATCTTGTCTTACAGAGAGGCAGAGGCATATGCCAGTAAAAATAATTAAAAGCCAAACAATGAATGAATTCCTAAAAGTGAGTTCCACACCCAGGTAGTCTCATTAATGTAATTTAAAGCCTTCAGGTTTATGTGGCATGGAAGGCTACATCTGTCCATCAAATACACTTGTTGATCTTGTGGCTTGTCCAAGAGCTGCAATTATGATCTTCCTGATTTTATTTTGGTTCTATGGAATACTGAGGATCACTTTTCAACCTCTCTTTAAGAATTAAAGTGATTGAAATGAAATGCTTATTTACAAGCACATCCTCTTGAGACCATAAATTTGCTGAAGAACTCTTTAATTACTTATAACATGTTTGCTTGATTATAGCTTGAAGAGAAACATGGCAGTGACATGTGGGTAAGGCCAAATTCCCTGCAAGTTGACTGCTGTCAAGATGGTAAATACTGAAGCAAATACCATGGATTTGAGGTAGGCAGGAAGAAAAGAAATTCTGCAGAACAGTATATGTTGCTGCTAGGCTGACCAAATTAATGTTTTATTTGTAAAATACATGATATAGTATAATATAATATA
>NW_009612255.1:0-2875 GCF_000690535.1 Cariama cristata
GGGCCGGGGGTGGGTGCGGAGGGTCCCGCTGGGATGCGGGTCCTTGCTCTGGGCAGTAGATCCCAACATCGTTCTCCGTTTTCTCTTCATCCTCTCAAACTTGGGGAGCTTGGTCCCTTTTCCCACCAGGGTGATGCTGGCACATCCCGCTCAGTAGCTCCCTGGTGCTGCTGGAATGCCATCAGAACCCTTCTGGGGTGCTTTTGAGTCACGGGTGGCGAGATGCATCCACCAGAAAGATCCCGGGTGTGGATTTACCCTCCTTTGTGACAATCCCTATCACTCCATCACGGCTGGGTTTCAGTCCCTTCAAACCTGTGAGCTCTGCACACACCTTCCTGCTGCAGGGCTGGTGTGCCCCAACGTTTTCATATTCCCACCTGCGACTCTGGAAATGCACCGCCTCTGACAACCGAGGCCAAATATTTTGGGGTTTCCATGGGAATCTGACTGGGATGTCACCCCGATGGTGGTTTGAGCATCTTGCATCCTCCAGGCATCTCCAGGCAGAGACAGCACAGCTCATCTTTGCCAAGGGCCCTTTCTGCCCCAGCCCCAAGTTGAGTTCAAATGTTGGTGAACAAATAAACGCTGGGGCGGGTGGTTTGGAAGGGAAATCCCCTCCAGCTGAAGCTATTCTGGGATTTTATGAGATTAAAACTGAGTCCTAGGATTCAGCTGAGCATAGGGTGTATGCTCCATCACCCGTCACCCCAACCACGAGCAGGGTAACTAATATTTTCTGGATGGCCATCAAAATAAACAGCCGAGATGCTCAGGGACATAGCAAAGCCCTCTCTTTTTACAACCGATCTGTCCGTAAGGCGGCAGGGGCAAATTCTCCTCCCCGGTGCCTAGGAAATGGTAAATTGCCAGAGAGACACGGAGGGGAAGGAGCTGTCGGAGGGATGGGGCACGGAGCATGACTCACTGGCTTTCCTCCTGACACAAGAGCTACGTTTAACCAAGACAAGTGAAAAAAAAAAAAAAAAAAGAAAAAGAAAAAAAAAACCAGCAGCAGTAACACACTCCACATTTATCATTCAGTTTCCGATCACAGGTTTTACCAGAAGAGCGCCAGGATGACTCAGGTGAAATCAAGGGGCCAGCGCTGGCCTGCAGCCAGCCGGGCTTTACCGCGGTTTTATTGCCCCGGGCTCCGATCGGGAACAGAAACTGCTATACTGGAGGATTCAAAGCCCTGAACTTGTTCCCTGCTCCTCCCCAGACACCCACCGAGGTGCAGCTGGGTACCTCGCATCATTTCACAACCCTCTCAGGACGTCCAAATCCTCCATATAAACTAGAGGGCTTCCCTTACTAGGAATGTGCAAAAAATATTGACGGGACTCAGCAGAACGACTGCCGCTTGCATTTGGATCCGGACCAAGCTGACACGGTTCAAAGGGCTGGGTAACATTTCTTGGGAGCTACAAACCACTGAGACTTAATCATCCGTATGAAAAAGGGGTTAGCAAAGGGCACCTAAGTATCTTGGCACTCCCTAGTCTTTGCCACCTTTATTTTCTTGGAAAAGAAGAAGCTAAGCTCCCTCCGGAGTCACCCCAGACTTTATAACAGTCTGAACTGAGCAGCTGTGGGAGTTGGTTGCAATTTTTCTCCTATTTACGGGGAGAGAAGGGCAGTTGCCAGTTTATTTGCTAGCGTGAGCAGCGTGTGGATGCGCAGAAAACCACTTTTTTTGGGGTATGTTTGAGCAGAGGTTGCACGCACGGGAGCCGAGGCCAGTAGTTCTGCTAACAGCATTTGCAAATGTGGAATTACTAGGTTTAGGTAATTTAGGTATGTGTCAGGATGTGTTATGAGACAGCCTGACTTCCAGCCATGGCGAAGTCCTCTCCCTCTGAAACACAAACCCACATTGACTGGGTAAGTAGAAGCACTAATTCCTATTAATTACACCCCATGTTCTCATTAAGCCTTCCCAAAGAAGTTTTTCTTCGCTATTTCTGAATATATCTGAAAAAAGTGAAATGCAGATGGTAAATATACTCTGAATTTCCTAGAGAGAACCTGCCCTGTTTCTCTTTCCTGTGCTCGCTCAGGGGTTATTTTTGCTGTTCAAAGATGGAAGAGAGATTCCACCTGCGGACTGGAGGAAAGCCAATGCCACTCCAGTCTTCAAAAAAGGCAAGAAGAAGGACCTAGGGAACTAAAGGCCAGCCAGCCTCACCTCCATCCCTGGAAAAATGATGGAGCAGGTCAATTCTGGATGTCATCTCTAAGCAGGTGGAGGAAAAGAAGGTTATCAGTAGTCAACATGGATTCACCAAGGGGAAGTCATGCTTGTCCAATCTGATAGCCTTCTACAATGGCATGACTAGCTGGGTAGATGAGGGGAGAGCAGGGGATGTTGTCTACCTTGAGTTCAGCAAGGCTTTTGACACCATCTCGCTTAACATCCTCATAGGTAAGGGCAGGAGGTGTGGGTCAGATGAGAGGACAGTGAGGTGGGTTGAGAACTGTCTGGGTGGCAGAGCCCAGAGGGTTGTGGTCAGCGGTGCAGTCTGGCTGGAGGCCTGTAGCTGGTGGTGGTCCCCAGGGGTCAGTTCTGGGTCTGGTCTCATTTAACCTGTTCACCAACGACCTGAATGAAGGGATGGAGCGCACCCTCAGCAAGTTCGCTGGTGATACCAAACTGGGAGGAGTGGCTGACACACCAGAAGGCTGCGCTGCCATTCAGTGAGACCTGGACAGGCTGGAGAGTTGGGTGGAGAGGAACCCGATGAAGTTCAACAAGGGCAAGTGTAGGGTCCTGCACCTCGGGAGGAATAGCCCCATGTACCAGTACAGGCTGGGGGCTGACCTGCTGGAGGGCAGCCTGGGGGAGGAAGACCTGGGGACTCTGGGGGAC
>NW_009612255.1:3416-39794 GCF_000690535.1 Cariama cristata
TAGGTGACCCTGCTTTGGCAGGGGGTTGGACTGGGTGATCTCCAGAGGGCCCTTCCGACCCTGAGGATTCTATGATTCTGTATGATTCTTAAAAAGCAACAAAACGGGGAGTACAAAAAACCCTGAGGCCATAACTTTATTTGCAAATCTGGAATAAGGCCTAGAGCAGGTGAAAGCCCAGTGCACCCACTGGAAGGTACCTGAGGGGGTCCCTATGAGAGCCAAGGGATGCTCCTGGGTACCAAGGTGGAGGCACATGGGTGCATGGTCCATGGTAAAGCCCATCAGAGGCCTCCCTTGTCTTTGAAAGTAGGGAAAACACAAAATAGGGACAGGATGGAGTAGGTTTGTATTCAGGTTCCAGCTCCTTAACCCATTTTAGGATCACACGCATCATTCCCTGCATGCCCAAGATGCTCCTCAGGGTTTGAAGAGCGGGCTTTTGAAAGAAACCTTTCCATGCCAAGCTGGCTAAGGATGAGGAGACCCTGGGCAGTCTTCACTGGGTCAGATGAAGCCATCTAAAAGGTCTTTCAAAGGCAATTTCTGTGCCGACAGCTGCTAAAAGGCTGAGATAAATCACACACACAAGACACCTATTTTTCCTCCGTTGATTATAAAGCGGGAGCGTTTAGGACTGGGCTCAGAGCTTAAAGATAGAGATGATGAATTCCACCTTCTCAAACCATCTGCGCCGACCCAGCGTATCATTAACAGCTCAAACAGGAAAAGAGCAATGCAGATCGATCCTGCTATTAACATCAAGCCAGAACATGACCTGAACGTGATCCTCAAATAATAGCTGAGCCCACAGCAGCGATGGATGCAACGGTGCAGCCTACTGCCATCATTCCCAGGCCCTGGAAATACAGCTTGAGATTTATCAGCCCCTGGAATCACAGTGCATCAGTTTAAAGAGTGAATCACGAGCAATTTAATTCTATTACCCAGAATAACAAGCAAAATTGATTACAGGCTCCTAAAATACTAATCTCTTACAGAGGGATTTGTTGCTCTGTAAGGACAGAGGATGCCCAAGGTCTGAGGGGTCTTCTGCAGATACAATCTGCATTTTAACTTCCGTGGTGAGGTCTCACATTTTAAAGCTGAAACTGGAAGCGAAGGCAGCAATTTTGCCCTGCCCCAGCTTTCCTTTCATGCCTTCACAGAGCAAGGACGCAGGATTTCACGCCAACGGACTCCTTCCAGCTTTGCTCCCCAAAATTTGGAAAACTTCAGAGGAATGACACAGATAGGCTGGAGGAGGTAAATTCATACTGATGCTTTTAAGAATGTGAAAACAGATGTATAACACAAATCTCCAGGCTCTCGTGGACCTGTACCCCGTTTCTGATGGGAGCTATCTGACATCGGCCAGGGCCATCTCTAGATCCTTCCAGCCCATTCCTAAACCAAGGGCAGCTTTTGATTCACACGCCGGGCAGATGGGAACAGCAGCTGTGTCCCTGCATCGCTCCCCTCGGTTGCTTCTCACCGTTATTACCCCAAGATCAATAATGCGATTTGGAGGCTGGACCGTTCCCCAGCAACACAAGGCTTGACATAATTCCTGCAAATTTTCTCTGCCATTCGTGTCCAATTGAGTCCAGCATCAAGTGGCTCTTTTCGCAGCCCAGGTAGGTATTCGTGTTTTGCCTGCCTTTAAGTAAATGAATTACTATTAAATTTGTACAGCAGCATTCAGCTGAGCACATTTGGCACGTCAATCGGGAGAGAGAAGAAGCCAGGTCTGCTGTTCTCCATCGAAGAGCCCTACTGCGTGAGATGCCCGATCTTGTCATAGGCACTTCTCATCGCCGTTGTCTTCTCCTTGGACTAGCCAGCCAGGACCATCAAGCTGAGTCACTCTGTGACCAACAACGTTACGTTCTGTGGCAAGAAGTTGAGGTGCGTTTCATAGCCAGAAGGTGTTTGAGAGGGGAAAAACTTACCCAAACGTAGGCTCTCCCTTGCCCAGCTC
Source organism: Cariama cristata (assembly GCF_000690535.1). Lineage (NCBI taxonomy): Eukaryota > Metazoa > Chordata > Aves > Cariamiformes > Cariamidae > Cariama > Cariama cristata. The sequence continues at coordinate 5,398 of NW_009612255.1, forward strand.
CAGCCCAAGCATCCAAGCTGCTGGAGTTTTCTTGACTTTCCCACCCCAAAACCCTTCCTCGTTGGTATCAACTTTCTTTTACTGCCTACGAGGTAGGAAACTCTCCCAGCCGGAGTCACCAAGCTGCCCCAACAGCACGCACCATCAGAGCTGGTGACAACCGCAGGGGCTGGGGACAGAGCGCTATGTCCGAGAAGGTGACTTCCACCGGGTTTGTAAAGCAAATCTTCATTTCAGTCTGATGGCATTGCTCACTCCTGCAGCCAGAAAAGGAGGAGTTATAACCAATAGTTATTAATTTTTTAATCAGGGAATGCAATTCCAAACAAGCCATGGGAATTTCGCTTTAGGTGGATGCAAATCCTCAGTGAGGGATACAGCTGAAGCCCTGGAGAACTAACAGCTCCCTAACCAACATCAGTGGATGGACCAGGTTTGCGGTGGAAACTGGAGACACAGGACATGCCCAGAAGCCAAGAGGAGACATCTTTCTTCCCTGATGGAGACAAGTGTCTTAATTAGAGTTGCGTTGCCACAAAATATTTGCTATCGCACCCCAGTATCAAATACTCGCGATAAAGTTGTCAGATGTTGTGACCTTCTAATCTGACCCCTACCTACACCGAAAACAACAACAACAAAGTTAAAACTCCAGCTGTGAAAGGCACCAATCAGCTTTACACTATTTACTTGAAAACAGCTACTGCTCTGTGCTGCGTACCACGCGTATCGGCATCCTCGCCAGAGGCTGCTTCTCGCTGGGATTTAGAGTACAGCCAAAGAAAACTCTCCAAATCCAACATAACACAAGTCGACAAGAATTTATGATAGGCAAAGGGCAGAGAGATTTTGTCAGGATTTGGCATTACATGCCATTAAAATAAAATAAAATAAAATAAAAAGAGTAGGGTATGCAAAATATGAGTTCGGTGATGTTGCTGGAGCCCAGCTGCAGCATCACCTGCTCATCGGCTGCCAGCCCATGGATCTGAGTCCAGCAGTAAGAAAGCAGAAAGCAGTTCAGGTAAAACCTAAAATGCCACGGGAAGAGTGCTTTCCTCCCCCGATGTACCCATCATCCTCCTCCTCAGCTCATACCTGATACAGCAACACGATACTCCTAAGGCGAACGAGGCTTTTTGCATTGGTTTTATTGGGTGGGCTGTGTCGCGGCATTGTTTTTTTTTGGTAGCAAAATTATATTATGGAGCATGTGCTGGGAAAGCCAAAGAAAATATTTTTTAGGAGGTGAGCAGATGTTTTGTTTATTTGTAGTACAAATGTTCTTTCTCTGAATAAACGCTGAGCTTCCTGCAGGTCCAGCTCTCTGTCTGAAGTCCGAGGTTAGCAACACTCCAGCACACCTAGTAGGTAATTTATAGGTCTTTCTGTAAGATAAAGGGCTTGAAACACTCTGTCTGGGTGTTTGCTATTTTGGATTATATTCCCCCCCTGAATATATGTTGGGGGGAATATTTTGTTGGGCTTTAGTAGCTGCATCTTTCCAGCACAGAGCAGCTCTTAGATAGGGAGCAACAGCAGCAAGAGAGAAACTCAACAAAATGCCGCACACACAAATATTCAGCAATATTCTCTTTTGCAGACTCCATCACCTGCTATCTGTTGTCATACACTACTTTTTTAACTTCCTTCTTCAGAAAAAAGTGCATGAGAAAGGGATTTATTTATTTTTTTTTAAGGTCAAATAACACAATGAAACAGAAGAGGACAAGACTCGGATGCTGAGAGTGAGGAAGAAGATGCTTTGTATTCCTGGTTTTTGAAGAGGAATGGCAATAATTAGGTTGGGGAAATCGGGGTTGGGTTTAGATGCAGCAAAGCTTATTGGCACCGTAACGCAGAGAGCAGTGTCCCAGCAATAGCTGGAACCTTTCAAATCTCTCCCAAAGATCAGATATTTCTGCAGTGCAGTCCTCCCTCTCTGGTAGGAGCAACTAACATCAGGCAGGTTCCTTGACACAGCTTCCAGGTTGGCTTTTCTAAAATACCTGGATTTCCAGCAGAAAGATGGCAAATTCAGGACAAACAAGTATTTCTGAAGACTTCAGTGAAATTGTATTAAATTCTTTAGGGAGTATCTTCTGAAAAAAAAAACAAAAACCCAACCAACCAACCGACCAACAAAAAAAACCCAAAAAACAGCTAATAGAGATTTAACTATTTTCACTTGAAAATCCGTTCCACATTTTCTGTTCATTTTTGGTTTAGCATTTCATTTCCACCCGAATTGAAAGTTATACTTCGTGCTGTCTTGCCAGTGCTTTTGCCGGATGAGTGTGCCCTGTTCCCGGCTGGTTCAGCACAGCTCCCTGGAAGGCTCCAGGTGATAGAGGGAGTATTTGTAGCTCTGCCCAGAGCTGTGTAATAGAGCAAATTCCATCTCTGATGAAAGAAACATAACAGCAGCCTAGTGGGAGATGATCCTCCCAGCGTAAAAGCAGCCGGGTACTTGCGTCCATGATCTCGATAGCCTCTGTTGGCTGTTTATTTTACTGCTGTGGACAGCAGCAACTGTCATAATTAAAAATCACTGCTGCCATCACCATCGCAGTCACACAAATTTGAAAAGCAAAATTTCAAATCTGACGTTGGAGAAAGTTTTGCTGCCTCTAGTGAGCTGTGGGAGTAGCAGTGAGATCCAGACTAACTCCAAGGCAGTGGACATTGGGCCTGATGAAACCCACAAACATTATACAGTAAAAATTAAGACAGGAGAAAAGCAAACGGGAACCGGGGATGTGCAGGATGGTGCCTGATGTCCCCAGCGATTTCCATTAAACCATCCACTAAATTCAGAAGCTTCCCTTTAAACAGACCTTCGGCATGTTTGTTCAGCAGAGCTACATGACTGCAAATGTCCAGCTCTCAGAAGACTCTCATGGAAATTTACTTTGATTATTTCCTCCCTCCTACAGGAGCCAAAAGGACTTTGGATGCTTTGTGGGACCAGCTGTTTGCAGCAGTGGATACATACCCACCTCTGTGGTACAACAAGAACCATAGTGGATTTGCACCTGTAGTTTGAAGCAAAGCACAGCCTGCACAGCACGGACGGCAGACAGACACGGCCCCAACAGCCAGAAGCCCAACGGGCTTCAATGTCCTGAGCCCAAGGTATAAATACCTTGCTCAAATAATTTTATGCGGCCTTTATATAGGAGCCTTGAGGAGTGACTCAAAAAGCTTGCTTACTTACTGCAGAGGGTGACTTCACTTCTCATATTTGGCCGGCAGACAGGGCACCTGACAGGCAGCTCGGCTTGCATGTGGATTACACGTACACAGATGAAAGGAAAGGCCATCCATTCACATCCAGCCCATCTCCCAGCACCACGGTCAAGATGCTCACGTAATCATTGGAACAACCTAGTCTAGCAGAAAGAAAACATTATGCACTTCACCAAGCCCATAGTGACTTTTCTATCAGGATATTTGTCTTGGCAATGCAATTCCATTTTTCTCTAATACACCCAAATGTGGAAATATGCTTTACTGCCTAAAAAAAAAAATTCTAGTCTCCAACACAGTCATTTCCTTCCAAAGAATGTAGGGGGAAAAAAAAAATAATAAAAAAAAAAAATCACTATAATATGACACTACTCTTCTGAACTTCCTGCATTATGTCAATACAGAAAATTAATTACTACTTACTTTATTACTTGCTGTGTACTATCAGCATTAAACAAATAAAATGTGTAACAATATATAACAACTGTGGATTAAAAAAGCATTTAGATTGACAGTTCTTCAGGTCTTTCTCTATTTGTATTTACCATTCCTGGTTGACATCACGATCCCCATTCTCTACGTACAGTGAAAACAGCAACTGTTCTCTCCAAAGCGACCAATAACAATTGCTAAAAAAAGTCTTGCAAAAGATACCTTATATTAAGGTTTAGTGGCTTTTTACAGAAATCTCACCAAATCTTCAATCTACAGATTTCAATCAGTGTTAAAAATGTGTTTTAAATGGAGTCATTTGCCTTTTCAGTAATAATATGAACAGGAATGAAAAAAGAAAATGCTGAAAGGATGTGCAAACTCAGAAAAAAAATAATTGAGAATTCTTCCATCTCAGTCGTTATGCTAAAGAGTTAAATTGGTTTACTTTATCTTAAAAGAAGTTTCAAAATTTGAGTTTGCTTCAACTACATTAGACATACTGCCTTTTCTCCAGAGAAGGGTAAATACGACTGCCTTATGACTTGTAGGTAGAAGTCTGTTTACTTTAATTACAAAAATTGCAAAGGAGACCACCACCTTAAACAAATCTTCACATTTTATTTTAAAAACAAACATTACATACAACAATACACACAGTTTCAAGTTCTGAGCACTTTCTGGACCCTGCTGAGGCACAGATTGGGAAAGTAAATGTGCACAGTCTGGAGTGGCTCATTTTTGCACACCCGACCTTCCTAATTCAGCTTCTGCCCTGGTTTTCTTTCCCTGCCCATATCAGGCTGCTCTCTGCCACCGTCACAGCCACAGATGTTGAAAAGGCAGCTGAACACCAGCAACGTGTTGCACTATCTTCTCCTCACTTCTATTTCCTTGGCTGTCTTTCTCTTAGAAGCATTTGCAGCAGGCAGAAGGAAGGGTATAGAAGCCATTACTTCACCTCTCTAAAACCATAGGACAGCTTTTGGACATAGTTTATCCTCCTCAGAATGATTAAGCTGTATTTAGCATCAAATATTGCAAGTATCGAGGCACAGAGCTACACAACGCTGTGTGGAATTGTGCTTCTAGGCAGCAGGTCCATTAGTACTAGTTTTGCTATCAAGCTTTATACTAGTAACTTGCAAAAGATCAGGAGGGTGGATTCAACATTTCCCACAAGAACTGAAAATAAAATACTTTCTAAAAGATTTTTTGGAGCAAGGCACTCTTTTTGCTAGCGCTCTTTGAGTACGGCAGCAGATTTCTCAATACAGAGCTACCTAATGTTCTCAGAAAACAGACGCTGACAAGGCACCACATTATTTAGCTTTGCTTAAATGCAAAAGCTGACAATCTGACATTTGTAGGTTGATCTAAAGGCTTCGGTTTTTTGGGTAAATTTGAGTCCTCCGATTTTTGCTCCTGGTTCTTTTTCACTTCATCTTCATCGGCTGTGGAACGCTTTCTCTTTTTATCTTCTGCTGAATCATTAACTGTTCCGCCTTTTGCTCTCTCAGTCCACACCTTTGAAGAAAGTACATCATTAAACAGAAAACTACAAATTAGGCCACAAACCTCACCACTTATTTTATACACCTTATTTCTCTGATTCTAAGGAGGCACTGAAACAATTCCTGTTAAGAACTAACAAGGGTCAAGTTAGGAACAATTTCCTCACTTTCCTTTTTTTGAACAACATTCTCCTTCAAAACTGTACTTTATTTGAGCCTGTATATGAAACTGAAGCTCTTAGTTGTCTTTCTGGACATATAAGAAACCCAAAAGGCCTTAGAACAAATTTAAGTCCCAATGAATTAAGCCTGGTTATGTCACCTTTAACTCCTTCCCTTCTCTTTTGTTATTTCTTCATTGATTACATTTCTCTCTCATGCCCCACTTTGAAAAGCTGCTTTCTGCTATTATTTATTATTCAGACAGTTTATATTTTCATAAAGTATATGTCATGGCCCAATTCAAAACTGAAGTGCATGAAGATGGAGAACAGTGGAATTTAAAGAAAAAAATTCCTAACCAAAAACAACCAAGAGACCCAGTGGGGGAAAAAATTCTCAAAAAACCCCCAGATTTAGAGAATGTTTTCTTACTGTTCTTTCTTCTGATGACAGCATTCTAAATCGACTCATGCCTTCTTTTATTACTTCTGCTTCATTCAGATCGGGATTATCTGTCAAAATGTTTGCTCTGTTCTCCTCTAGCCACATCTGGAATCCTGTCTTTGGTCTAAAACAAACACAGAAAAATTGTCCATTTAAGAAGGTTATAGGAAAACATATCCCCCAAAACAGTATTTCTAAACAAGACCTAGCTGGATTTTTTTGCTCTTGAAAGAAAGGACATACAGAGCAGCAGTCTGCTTTCTCCTATTGCAGTATGCTTAAAAGTCTTGCCTTGTCAGCATGTTCAAGTCAAGCATTTTTATTAAAATTGTGATATATATGGAGATTAACATTTCAGTTTTAGAATGACAAAGCATAATGGTTCTCTTCCTTTCTGACAGGGTCCCATCAACCTAAAAATGGAGTATGTATATTAGCATCTTTCAGCTAATCCTTTTCACAATTCTCCTTGCCACTTGTTTTAGAACATTATCTGTAAAGGTTAATGAAAAGAATGCTAGTCCAAATGAATAATAGTTACCTTCATCTTCCTCAGTTAAATGAAGCCTAAATGAAACATGATTATAATAATGCAAGTTTCATGAGAACTGGGACTATTCGAAAATACATCTGCTCCAGAGGAACAAGACAGATTAGAGTCTTAGCTCTGAAAAGACGTGCTCCTTAGGTGATAGAAGTTTGTTTGTTCTACATTTTAAAAAACACACTAAAATAAGGCTTTTACACTTTCGCATAAAACCTTTAGCTTTCAGGCCTCCTGTGAGATTTGCTAGAGATGTTTAACTATTTCCTGTACTTGGAACAGGCACAGCAAGATGGTTTAATGACATTTGAATGATAAATTATCAGACGCCTAAGTAGTATCAAGGCAAAAATTGTTACTTAGAGCCCTAAAATTACATTTTGCATTGTTCATTTATTGTTCATTCACACATGTATTTGTCTTAGGCCAATGCAAAACTTCTAATTTGAATAACACTGCCATGCACACTGGGAAAGATTTCATGAACAGAATGCTTTTCTCTGTTCTTTCCGTGTGACTGTAATGTGGCAATTTGGAAATCCAACCAATGTGTTTTATGCAGGTTGGTTTGATAATACGTGTAGTATAAGTAGTGGTTTACTAGATTTCTGAAGCGAGTTCACAAATGTGCCACTTTAATCTTGATGTTACACTACTTCAGCCAGTCCAACATCTTCAGGAAAAAAAAAAAAATAGGTTTTGGACTTGCTATTCTCTCTAAATTGGAATATGGCATTGAGGTGCAAGTGTCCACTCACCTTCTGTTTTCTGTGTTCTCCTGTGCAGTGACTTTGACTTCATGGGACTCATTTCCTGTTTTTACTTCTCTTTCTTCCACTGTTTTTTCACTAGAGTTAGGTGTACGAGCCTGGAAGAAGGAGGCTGCTAAAGCCTATAGAAATTGAGGGGTTAAAAACCAACCAAACAACGAAAAAAGCAGCAACACCTCAGTCTCAGACAACACGTACCACATAGCCTAACCAAAACCAAGCCTTTCCTAAAGAGATAATAATCACTTGCATTAATATAGCATCTAATCCATCCAGTTTCAGTACAGCAGATGTTAACACTATTTAAAATAAAAGCACAAGATTCAGTGCAGAATGTAACTTCTAGAACTGAAAATTTTTTTTTGCTGTTTTGTGTGCTTTTAGATTTTCTGCAGTATGCTTAAATGAACTTTGCCACCTAAGATGCTTTACTCAATCAACAGGGTTTCATACTTGATAAAAGCAGGTAAAATTCAATTCACTTTGAAAGACTAGAAACGTTACCTGCTTGGACTTGGGTTTGGGAATCAGAGGCTTTATAACTGGAGAGTTCTGCTTGTTTACACCTCGACTGCTAGACAAAGAAGTTTTCTTCGAGAATTTGCTCATAGTGTCTAGAACATTTGTTGAGGGGACCACTGGGTCCTTTTTGTTAGATGACACCTAGCAAAACAAATAAATAGACATTTTATTTATTTTCTGTCATACTCGCTTCCTCTGTCCTTCCAAGATAGCTGTCATAGTTACACTGTAAACTTCAGATATAATCTGTTGTGATTTTCAGAATACCGCAATCAAACCAGCTGCAAAATTCTTACCTTAAAGGGATTCACTCGTCCTTGGCTGCTTGATGCAATTACAACTATTTAATAGGAAAGAAAAAAGAATGTAAAAATGTGTGCATGTGTGTACACACATACATTTACAAAAATCTATGAAGCTATGTGCACATTTTAGATGAGCAGATGAAACAACATCAGCCTCATTTCCAAAGAACAAGGCTAACACTCATTGTGTGTTTCAGCCTCTATTCATTGACAATTGAAGAGGAGAAGTAAATCAAAGGCATCAACTATTCCACACCAAATAAAAGAAGTTCCCACTAGGCTTGAAAGTTGTCAGATAAAGAGAAAGACACATTAATAACCCCATGAAGGTTGTACTATACATGCTCAGCTATTTTTAGTCATCAGAAATGCCATACAGGACCAACAGCTTAAAATACAAATCCACAGGAAGATCCAGTACTTCCTCCACTCCCAATCCGTTTCCACTCCTATTATTCTTGCTAGAGGTTGGCAGGAGGGAAGAAGCAAGAAGCAGCAAGAGGTCGCATTCTGCCCGTGTCTGCTCAGACTCACAGTTCTACAGCAGGGTTACTAACACTGCCTTGTAAGTGCAACCGATAAATGATTTGTTTTAATAATCACAAGCACAATTGATCATTGTTCCCATTTTTCCCCTGTCCCAAATAATGCCTTCATAACATTGCCTTAGCTGTGTCAAATCCTAAATCTCTTATCTGCCTGGCTATCATAATGGTGTTACGAAATATCATTAGGTAATGAAGACATCAACAGGAATAGGGAGCCTCTTAAAAATGCGGGAACAACCATCAGTGCAAGTTACCCACTTGACAACACTGTTAAGCACTAGATTTTTGTACTAATGGGAGAACGGAGGATAAAAACAGGAGCAGGTATCGTGAAGCGTGAAAAAGTTCTCATCCTGGAATAAATGGAGATTTACTCACCAGACTTGGGAGTAGCCACCTCTGCTGAAGTGACACCTTTAGAGAAAGGATTTGGCCCTTCAGAAACAAAGAGGTACACATTTAAGTGCAATAAAATGTAATAGGATAACTTCTTTAAAAACAAAATCCCAAACAGACAAGTTAGTTACAGAAAACCAATCTATATTTATTTTAAAGCATGACTTTTCATTTTCAAGTTGTACGTACATTTTTACAAAACCATCTGTTATCTCTACCTAGATTTAACTTAGAGTTGTATACTTATTCCTTAAACCTTAAATTTACTCCTTCAAGCCTACCCAGCAAACTACTTGTCTATCAGTTCAACTTCTGCGAGATTTGAGCTGAAACAAAAGTAACCATTTCAGAAGGTGATCCGGTCCATTAGAAATAGTATCAGACAAAAGAAAGACTCCCCAAGGATCCCTCAAATAGTTACTGAGTACAATGCTTAAGCAAGCTGCGACACAGCAGATGACATACACTAAACTTGTTTCTCTGCAGCAACTGCAGGCACAGGTGGGAATACACATCCCCTCGCTCAGGCAGGCACTACTGCTCATCTCCCACAGGGAATTCCAGGTAACAGGAAGCTGAGGCAGGAGGTACTGCATGTCACCTCATTATTCCTGTGCATTTTTTTCACACATCAACACCCAAATAAGACAGATCAGAAACTACCAGATCTGTTCTAACTAGGCAGTAGAAAACCTAGTCCTTGCTACAGCTGCAGAGTTTCAAAACTCACTGGAACAAATGAGATGATTTTCTATTTACACAAATGGTTTCTAAATCAAATCTCCTGTACCTCACTTGTGGTGCCCCATGACTGGGGGTGTGCCTGTCTTTCCTAAATTTTAGGTCAAAAGAACAAAAAAAACCCCAAACATGCCACAACAAAAACCAGAGACAGAAAACCCCATTGTTTCCATAGTCCTACAGACTGCTGAGTTATCCAAACAACAAATTATCTAGGAATTTTCCAGAATTCCTTATTAAGTCTGTGCAAGATACATCTAGATAGCTTCCAGCCAATTCAGAGAATATATTTTTCTTACTCTGTTTATGCACTTCTGGCGTTTCCTCTACTTCCTCACAGACATCAGTTTCCTCAGCATCTTCCATTTCTTCGTCCTGAAAAAAATGACCGGCAGTCGACTCCACTCCGTGGCAGAGTTGCTGTAACTAGATGAAAGGAATTCATCAGAAAGGAAGCGGTCACCACATTCAGAAGGAAAACTAGAACAATGGAAAGCTAACTTACTTACCTAATTTAGGAAATAAGAACAATAACATTTGCCATTTATTTGCATTATATCTCTGATTAAACTGTGAGGATTACTAAAAATAAAATAAAAGATTCATTAACCACTTCAGTTCACTCTGAAACACCAAGTGCAGATGCCTGAAGTGGTACTTGTGTAGTTTTAAGAAAGACCACACACAGCTATGAAATCGCCCAAAATTCACACTCCGTTAAAAGCACATGCACTGGCATTCAAACAGCTCCGTGCACAGCACCAACCGCCCAAACAGAAACAGCAACCTTTTGTTACCTTCTTCAGAGTGCATGACAACATCGCCATTATTGCCAGAACACTTTGCTGCAGATATAAATGCAAACATAAAACTTCTTCCATAATCTCCATTTAAGCATGGATACCTCCAATATCACAAGCAACACCAGATTACTTTTCTGCATACATGAATAAATAGACAGGTGGTAACACGGGTGCATATTTTCAGTCTGAAGCTTAGGCAGCAAGTTTTAATCTGAGTATTCTCTAAATTCCCAGTATTGCAGTACATACATTTCTTGCATTTCCTTCCTAATATTTGCTGATTACTAAAGCCTGTATATACATAAATAAAAGGTTCATTTCTTTCAAGCAGAATGTCAGTGATTAATCTGGCATGAAGAACAGTATAGCGTTTGTGATGAATTTTAACCCTCGGAGTGGCTGAAGTTACACACGTGGGATTACAGTTCCCACGCGTGATCCAGAAGAACAAGGCAGAGCATTTAGAAAGGAGTTTTAAATGTGCAGTTTCACACAGAAGAGTAAGGGAAATGCTACAGATAAGTTCAGGGACTTATTGCTTCCTCTCGCTTAAATAAGTTCCAAAATTCATACATAAAATTGCTATAGGAAGACATTGCTTCTGACAAAATGTCACGACATTTTTTCTGCACTATCAGACTGGTGGTTAGCAACTACTTTCCTTATAGCTGTACCATCCACGGGCCAAGGAAGAACACAGTTCTTCTGTATTGTCTATATTTAAAAAAACAAAACAAAACCAAACCAAACCAAACCCAAAAAAACACACACACATCTTTTGCCTCATCATGCTTTACAAAGCAGATGAAGGCAGGAGAGGAAAGGCAGATAGCACAGATACAGCAGGGAAAAAAATGCAAAGCAAACCTGTCGTATTTCCATAGCTTTGAAGAGCTGGGATTAATCAGGAGGGAAAAAGACTAAATAGGATACACAGAGGTGGGATACTGAAAGAGAGGAGGGCTGGAGAAAGATAGAAGGATTTTAAGATAGGTGTGGAATGAAGTGAGATAGGGAGACTGAGACAAAGAGGAAAAGGTTGGAGACAAATAACCAAACCAGCACAAGCTACTGGAAGGGAAAAAAAAAAAATTCTCATCAGAGCCACTTGGTATTGAATCTGCTTTGCCTCTGAAGCTGTTGTACCTAGATGGACACTAAGCTGGGAGTGGAGATATGTCACTTGGTGTTAGTATCGTGGTACTAATGAGTCCTCGCAAGATATCAACAGGAACGTACCATTTTATGTGTACAATTTATGAATAGAGCAGCACAAACTTTGGAACAGATACACTGCAAACTATGGTCCAGAATAGCAAAAGTGCATCAACTGGACCAAAATGTTAACAGATCAGCAAAAATCTTCCCAGGTTTTTAATCACAGAAATTTGTGTTACCCAGCGTTCAAATGTGTTCGGAAATCCTCTTCCTCCTCTTCATCTTCCAGTGCCGTTGCCAATTCACTTGCTTTCTCTACTGCCATTTCACTAAGACGCTGAGCTAAATTTAGTCTTCGAGAGCGAGAAGCATACTTGATAGCTAAATTCACAACGTTTTGTGTCATGAGGTCAGCAAGTTCCACACAACGAAATTCACGCTCCAGTTTACAAGAAAGCTGAAAGAAAAGAAGCCTTGAGTTACACGCTTCACAGTTACACAGCTCTCTCAAGACTCTAGGACCAGAATATTATGGTCTTGGTGGAGCGAATGCATAAAGACAAAGCACGAACAAAGAAAAAGCTCTCTCTTTTTTTTTTTTTTTTACCTTCTTCCTCCCACACTTAATACTGATAAGCAATAACCATTAACTGCAGTCCACCTCTTATCGTAGTCTGTGAACTAGCTGGATGGCCAGTCACCAGCCAGACTTTTAATAAGAGGAATCACATCAAAGTTTACATCAAACGCCATCTATTCAAAATAAAGTCTCAGGGATTCTTTCTATATTTTTTTATTTATTTGTACTTACAGCAAACAGCTTCATTAAAAGTTCTTGCTGTTCTTTCACTGACCGACTTTTAGCATTTTCGTCAAGTTCATAGCCATTTTTTGATAAGTAATCCACATGGTTGTGAAATACAACAGAACGCCAGTACTGTTCCTGAAAAAGGGAGAAAGATGCGTGCTGGAGGTCAGGGGGGAAAAAACAGCCCATAACACACTGTAAATTGTTAGGCATTATATTTTATCTACTTATTCTTAAATGTTCCTTTCATCTTAAAATGAGGGTAAGGGGTAAACAATTCTCTTTAAAAGCCGATGCTTATTGAGGAAAAAATAGACCACACTAACAACCATCTGTATACAAACTGATCCAAACAGTCATCATATATGTTAAATTCAATTTATATTACAGGCTTTCAACACGATGAGACCTCCATGTTCACCAGTATACTACCAGGGCAGACAATTCAAGAACAATTTGATTATTTGATCTTACAACTTCCATCCCACAGCAAATTGGAAGTATTCCAGAATAACTCAGTAACTGCAGGAGTAATCATCATCTGTGAGACAGGTAATCAGAAAACAAGACTCTTGTTCAGTGAAATACTAGTATGGCTACTAGACCAGGCTAGCTTTGTTACAAAATAATTATAAACTTACTCAAAACCAGTATGTTTTCACCAGACATAAAGGGAATAATCTGTTCCTTTACCTACACAGAAGTACATATTAACAGTTCCTGGCATTTTCCTTCTTTTATTTTTGGGAGTGGGGATTGAAGACATACTCTATCAGATAAACAAAAAGACTTGAAACAAATGAAGGAGAATTCATTAAAAATCACAAAGTGTTTATGATTGAATCTTTTTATCTACATTTCTATCAAAGACAATAAATTTCAAATAGCATCACACTGTCTCTAAGGTTGAGGTTAGAATTATATGTTCATTTCTATTTTGTGCAGTACAGCTGAACACCATAAGACTGAAATATTTAAGCCTATTAAAATGAAAAAAATAAATACAGATATTCTTCTTGAAGTTCTCCGCAAGTACATCTTGCTTCAGTGAGCTTCTACCTGAAGAAAATAAGTCGAGCCAGAAGGCCTATGTTTTCAGTGATTATATGAATTTGAGTCCTTAGTACGCCTTTCAAAAAAAGATCTTCCAGAAATCTTGTTATGCCTAAAATATTAAAAACCAGGCACCTTCAAGGGGAGTGTCTCAATTTGGATCCCAAAATCTGGTGCTTGCTAGAACATTAATCACTACCCACTAAGAAAAATAGAAGAGAGGGCTAGAAAGACTTCATTGGTCAGAAATAGATTATGTGTAAATATAACCTTGCATCAGTTCTAGCAGCTTTATCATGTATTCTTCTAGAAACAGTTGTGGCCCAAACCAAACCAGAAAAGTTATATAAAACACTGAACCCAAATAACCTCCTTAGCCACATGTCTTACTCAGAGTTTACCACCCTCTTTCATAGTAGAGATGATTAGTAGGAATCTTGTATAATCCCTGCTATGGAGACATCTGAGACTATCAGCTGTGGACTCAACACCATTCCATACCTCCATCTGTCCCTTTTCTGTTGTAACTTGACAGTAAGGAAGTTTAAAAGATAATATTGCTACAGCAGGTCGTGGCAGCGTAGGAGGGAATCGAGCGCCTTTACAAGGAATACACCTGTGCAAGGGAAACAAAAAAGACACATACAACCCTCAACACCCACAGTCACCAGTTGTTCTGCACCCAAATCATGTCTCCTAAGAAGCAAGACACTTTAAGGGGATTTGTTCTTTAAAAAGTAGTAATTAAATTACTGACTTAAATATAGCAATATATAAGATTGCATTACAAAGGCTTATTTTTACATCGCAACCAATAAAAGATTTTAAAAACAGCAAAGCACGTGCTGCTCTTCTTCACACTAGAAACTCCAGATGTGGCACATAACAGACACAGACCTCCCTCACACAATACACAATTTAACAGCTATTACAAAACAGAAATGCAATTTATTAAAATCAGAAACTACTGAACAACTGAAGGCCACTGGAACAAGAGCAGGCATGTCTACCATTTATTTTGATGTGGAGCTTTGGACTTCATGAGGGGAGTGCTGTGTTCACACACACATGGAGGGGGGGAAGGGGCAGAAAAAAAAAAAAGAGAGGTGAAACAGATAAGCACATACTAAAAGCGTAGGCTTATTGTTTCATTATATTTAAAATAGTACTTTCTGGTAACGATCACTTAAGCAAAACATTGATTGGAGAAGAGCTGTATTTCCAGCAGCACCAGTGTAGCATTGGTAAAAGTGTCTGGTTTTACAAGCTACTGTTTCAATACACCAGAAAAAAAAAAAAAAGAACAAAAAAAAGAACAGGAAGCATTAGTGTTCTGGCTATCTGTGTTAATTAAGGCATATGGTGTTTCTACAACCACCCTCCCCCCTTCTTATCTTTAATAAGCTGGTGGTTTTGAATAAAATGTTCTTCGCAACTCAGAGTAGCACTCTCTTTCTTGGAGTAGAAGGAAAAAACTCATGACGACAGACTCACAGTTGACCACCCCATAAATGTGATGCCCCCCGCACATTTTTGGTGAATTTTCTGGAGGCCAACATTACTTAATGATTTGGAGGAAGAAACAGACAGTGAATTGACATTTACCAGTGATATCAAATTATTTCCCTTATTACAAAAAAGCAGAGTATTACAAAGAATGTCACAAATTTAAATAAAATGCAGTCTCCCAGCAACCTCTACAATCATGCATGACTAGCAAAGTAAAAGAGTCTAAATTTCAGTAAAATAAGTGAGCTGATGGATTCTGCCATGGTAGGAAAAAGACACGGACCCCTGAATAAAGAGGACTACAAACAAAGCTTAGAAACTAAATGTCCAGGACATGTTACAATAAAGTGAAACAAACTTATTTAGACATCACAAGTACCCTATTTTAGAAAGTAATGGCTAACTCTCAACTAAATATTTGAGCAGTTTTACTTACAAAATTGTTGTTCATGGCCATAGTTTAAATATTAATACAATAACAGACAGCTCTGATTTATCTATGCCTGATGATGTAGATTAGTTACAGGATTAGATGCTTCTCAAAGGGACAAAAGGGGAAAACATAGAAAAAAACCCCAACCAACCAAAACAAACAAACAAAACAACCACCAAACCTCAATCCCAAAAACTATCAACAGCAGAAGCAGATTCCTAACAGCAACCATAACTTTTCAGTAGGTTTCTGTAGCAAAATGCAGTCTTATGAATGTGTCTGCATCAGAGATGTGCGATTTCATAATGAAGGGCACACGCCTGTTAGCCAAGGCAAAAAGCCAAAAATCAGTCAGTTACAAATTATAAAACTCTAATGAGTTTATTCAAAACCAATTTAGTAATGAAATATCCATGCAGAATTACATTACCTATGAACTAGATCATTTACTGTCCATATTTACTAGCCACCTGTTTTACTAAAAGTTGTTTCCAGTTTCTCTTAGTAAGAAGTGCTCTGTAATTTAAAACCAAGACAAACAAAGCACTTCCTTGGGAAGTATCTGACCTGAGCTGCTGGGGATTTTCATGGATGCCAACTACCCAATAATGATCAGATTTTCCTTTGCAATGCTCTCTCGTGTTACACACTGGAATCCAAGTATTCCCAAGTCCTCGGTTCAACATCCGCACAATTCCCTCAGAATCCACGTAACAAGGGGTACCTGTTTATTACAAATGAAAAGAATTATTCTGACAGGCAACTAATTACAATGCGAGTGAGTTTGAACTGGTGGATACTGCTGGGAAGCGATGGCTAATGGATCTCAAATACGACATCCTCTCACCCAAACAGTACAACCCAGCTGGGAAAAATTAGTTTCCCTAGGAAGACGCGCCACCTTCTGACAGTCAACACTACTGCTAGGCAACCGACAAATTCAAATTTAAAGCCCTTTATGAAGAAATCAAATTCATACTACTTAGGTAGAGTCCCAAAGAAAATTAGCTATTTTGTAATTACTTTTTCTGATTATCATGAAAACTCCTCCCAAGCTACCAACTTTTTTTGGGGGGAGGCTTTTGCCAAAATAGTTGAACGTGCCTGTTATGGTGTACTAAGGCAGTTTATTTCTTTTTGCTGAGAAGGGCAACCAATCGGGAAAACAAGTTCTGATAACGATCAACTGTATTTCATTCATAGTAGAAACACATAAAAGATTTCTAATGAATATATTGAAAGAATAGGAAAATGGAATTTTGTTTTGCATTGAAGAGATTGAAAAAAAAAGTGTCAAGTGTCTACTAAAAGGGCATTAGTTTGCCAAACTCTCTTCCAAAATTCCCCCAATAGTGTCAAGATTTCTCAACGTCACTCATGCAGGCATTTCATACCTTCTGCAGAGAATCCAACCCATATCAAATAGGATTTCTTTGTAAGAGAAAGAGGGTCTCCATGCAAAATTTGTTTTTTCTTTTTTCCTAGCTCCATCAGCTGTACTCCAAGGCACTGGTCCCCATCAAACCCAGTACCTATGAAGAAGTTGTTCAATGACTATGTTAGAAAACAAAAGAATTGTCTTGTCTCTTGGCAAATTTAAGTTTTGAATCAACAACTAATTCTAATGCAGCGTTATCCATGAATACCACTATCAGACAAGTGACTATTTGTCATTTTGGACATACAAAGCATGCATAACAACTGCTTCCCTAATTTCCCATAGTAGTTCATTCCGGCGTATCTGAAATCCAAGTTTAATCTATTAATGTCACTGTTATAAAGTTCTCCCCTTCCCCACAGGTTAATCTGGGCATGTAATATAAAATGTAAGCTTTGCTGTCAGAAGTCAAAGATCCATGGGTTGTGACAGTAAAAACATCATTGAGAAGAATAAAACACTTCTGGTGATTACATACAAATTAACCACTGTTTGAAACCAGTAACAGACAAGGATTGAAAACATAACCCCAGTTCAAAAAAACAGACAGAAGGGAGAAAACTACCTCTGTGATAAATAATCACCAACTGCTCTCCATGTCCTGCCATAGACACCACTGGACCTGGGAGACTGAAGATCTCTTTCTGAACTCCTCCAACTGTAAACACACGAACTAGCAAGGCACTAGTGGCACAAGCAGCCCAGCCTTGACCCAGACAGATAGCCTCAATGTCTTCATCCTTCGGCATGTCCACTGTCCACTCCTTGTTTGCATCCCATGAGCTAAAATGAATGCAGTGGAGCTTGCTAAAGCAGAGAGAAAGAACAATAGTCAAATAGATCAACGTGCAGAAATACACAATATCTGAAAATACGCCAATATATTACATTTTTATCAGATGTGGAATCTGTGATGGTCATAGAAAGGAACTACAAACTACAAGTGGCCATTTGCAAAGGTGTTACTTGTATTATTCAAGCATCGAAGAGCCAGCTTGACCTCCCGCACTGTAGATTTAGAGCCTCTAAAGCCTGAAGTGGAGACAGTTTAAAGGTCTGAGGGAAGATTTTCTTAGATGGAAACAGGTAAGTGTCCTGCTTAATTAACATTAATAAGAACTGAAGGTGCTTGGTACTCCTGAATATCAGCCCTCATTACAAGTCTGTCATATCATGCTGTCTTTCAAAGGGAGAAAAAAAATTAGGAACTTCAATTCTGTCATCTTAGTAATTGAAAACTGCTCAAGACCAATTCACAGACACTGTGGTTTTTGAGAGATTACTCACTTCCACTGAGAAAAAAAATTGACATTTTCAGAGTCAGACAACAAATACATACAAATAATACTTTTAAAGGTAAAGTTTTTCAACTTATCCTTAAAGGATAAGTTTTTCAAATTATCACAATGCTGTTTGTGTGAAAATAAGAAGAAAATTCTTTCTTCAAGATACTTCCAGAGAAATCAGCAATAAAATATTGTTGCTATTTATCTTGAATTCAAGAACAGAGTCTAGCTGGCCCAGCTGCTTAAATCTTTCTATGGTTTTCATAAACTTGTGTTCTTCACACTTACAATTCTTTGGATATCTCCAAACATGTCTCCTTAGCAACAGTGTGAAAAGAAATAGCATAGCCCTTACGATTTATCTTTGATCTGAGCAGACTGAAAAACTATTGTTCATGTTTACAATTTCCTTCGAGCTAGCAATGCATGAAGTTTCCAGTATATATATTTTTGAAAAAGAGATTAAAAAAAAATCCTCAGGAAACAAATTACATCTTTCAATATTCCTGAGGTCTTCAAGTGGGTGGATGTGAAAATCCTCCTCGAAAGTGGTCCCATAAATAAAAAGCACAATCAAAAGCCAAAAACCTCAAAAAAAAAGTGATAGAAGCTGAAATTAAAAGCCAAAATATTTGAAATAAGTTGAGCATAATTCCATACTACAGTTTTGCAGAGCAAGGTCATGACTTACCTTGCAAGTTCCTCTGCACTCTCACAGGCTAGTAAAATAGCTTCAGTAGAGAGGTCAGCCATCGTGTGATTCAGAGAGTTTGGCAGGTGTGTTGCATGATGTATGGAGGTATCGTGAAATTCTATATCTATAGCATTGTCTTGCTCATCATTGTAACAGCGAATGATACCAACAGAATTCCATACCTATTAAAAAGAACCACCACCCCCAAAAAAAACCAACAAATCACGTATACTGGCTTAAAACAGCCTGCTATAACTTTCATGTGAAACAACAGTAGGCAGAAGGAAGACTGAAGACTTGTGTAGTCAGGACTTGTAGTTTCTAAAACAGCTGAATTAGGCAGAAACTAGTTTCATTCCCACTGCTTAGCGATCTTTCTCCTTACAAAATTAAGTGTGAAGAACTTGCAGTTAGAAAGAAATAGTGGATGATTAACGTACAAGTCTTAACAGCACAAAAATATCCACAAGTTCTGGCTAAAAAAGAATTGTAAAAAAGTTTGCCAGAACTCAATAGCACAGGTACGAACTGTATAGCTTGCTTTTACCTTAAAGCCAAGTATTTATTTTCACACCAAAAGCAATCGAAATGTACACCATAACATTATGCAGTCTTTGCATTAACACAAAGCTATGTTTCACTATTTAGCTTCACACTGCCAAGTATTAAAAAAAAAAAAATCAAAAATCTTGGAAAAGATTAGATTAAGACACAGCAAGAACTGGACAACATTCAATATTAACAAAGCAACTAGGTCTACATAACCACACAGCAGCGAGATTTACCATGAAACGATGCATGAGATGTACAGGAGTGGAGCCAGACTGGAACGGCTTTTGCCTGGGGGTTGGCATTGGCCCATCATAGAAAGGTTGTTGTGTAGACGATGGTGGTAAAGCTGGAAAGCCACCGGTCTGATCCTCATCATCATCTTCCTTTTCAAGAAGATTGGAATTAGCTTTTATCATCCCAATATCTAGAAGTTTAAAAAAAAAAAAAATTAAAATCTTACTCATATTATTATGTCAGAATATAGGTAAGAAAAATTAAAACAGTCAAGATTTCTCTGGAAAAATAAGGCAGAATATATCTGAGTAGAAGATTCTAAGAGATCATCCCAATAACAGCACTAAAGAGCTCTGGAAAATTAGTTCATTCTGTACCTAGGGAGTTATCATCATCATCAATTATTGCCCGCCTCGGGTGGCCTGAAGTTGGCATAAGGTCATCATCGTCGTCATCATCTTCATTAGCTCCAGCCTTTGGGGAAGACTGTGGTTCAACCATATCTCCATTTAAATAGTCGTCATCTTCTCCATCAAAGAGATCATTGTAGTCCTTTGTCACTGTACTGGCAACCTAAAACCAGATTAACAATCATTATAAAACTTCTTTTGGCCATGGAATTCAAGAAATTAACACACAAGAAGGAACTTTCAACACACAAAACAGAACCTTCAATATAATTTGGTAACCTAAATAATTTTGTGAATTCAAGAAATAATTGGCACTGATCACCTTGTCATTTGGTTTCTTTCCATCACCAATATTTTCCAACAACCCCAGATTTCCTTCAATATCTGTATAAGCAATTTGCCTATATTTGGGATGCCAGGCCAGTCCACAAATTGAGTAATTTTTCTCATGCTTCATCCTAAAAAGAATATAAAAATAACAGATTTTTAGTAAGCTTCTCAGGGCAGAAATCTCCCCAAGAGTTATTGTAAAAAGTGGTAATATTTGCTAGTATTAGAAAGTGATTTTACCCAAAATAAATTAATAGGTCACCTTTAGAACAAACAGCTACCATAAAAAAACTCAAGCAGGTCTTCCTTTTCTATGGAGAAAATCATTTAAGCTTTAAAAATCAAACAGAATCATATTCTTTAAACAGCTTCCTGATACACATAGAAAAGACAAAGTAATGCCCCAGCAGTCATCCATTCCAGAACCATTCAGTTATTTCTCTTGTATCAAACTGATGAGTTAATCCTCTATCTTTTCCACCCTTTATTCTCACAAAATATCCTCTCATTAATTATTTACATAATCTGACTTCAATTCTTAACATAGGTGTTATAGTAACAATCATGTTTCTTACCCAAAATATTCAGACATAAATCATCCCTTCTCTACCTCACTAAATCATACTTTATTTCTCCTTTCCTTTTTTTTTTTTTTTTTCCTTCTTTCTTTGAAAGAGAGATGCTTTAACTAACCAAGATAAAGTGCAATTTGTCATTCTGTCCTTTTTTGCCTACAGGTGAGGATGGCTGACTGATGTATCTGTATTTCCCTTTCCCTTTAGAAAATACATCTTACTGCCAATGATCTTGGGGTTTGGGACGTGAGAAAAATTTGTTTCCATCAAAACTATCCTTTAATCAACTATTAGATTAAAAAAGTAATACAAGATATTTGCACACAGAAAACTAGACTATGGAATTTGAACAAAATCCACATTCATCTCCTTTCCCTATTCTATTTCTAAGAATGTAATGTTTCCAGATCCTTCTAGCTATGCAGAAAGGAAAACAGTGTATCACATGAATCGGAACATACTTGTGTGCATACCGGATATGGTAGGGGAAGGCAAAACAATACCACATTTCTACCTACCACCAAGAGTTGTAGTCTTGTGGAAGCTGCTTCCTTGCAGAACACAGAAACGATACAGCAAGGCCTTGAATCCCCTTCAGCGCACGAACTGCAGTATTAGTGCACCTCACTCAGGTTGCACAAGAGCAGAACCCTCCTCGTGCTCCCTTTGCTCAAGCCCACACTGACCGGTGGCCCTGCCTCCCAGCATCACCCAGATGTGACACAGTTCCCTTGACCTGTGTGCTTTGGCTCCCTCCCTCTCTGTGGATCTGCTCCCAGCCCCACCACCAGCCAGGAGACCATTGATGAGGCCAGGCAAACAGTATTCTTCACTCCGAGCCTTCGTATGCTGTCTCCTGGGGTGCTTGCTTTCAGTGGAACATTAGCGGAAAACTTACGGATTTGCCCTGTAAATCTTACTAAGGTTTTTCAAGAGGCAGAGTTCTACATTTGCACAAATAAATTTTACAGAAAAGATAACAAAATTCTATTTCATGTAAAAACATGTACTTAGGGATTTATAGAACAACACTGAATACCTCTCTATGCACTCCTGGGTTTCGACGTTCCATACCACTATACTCCCATCCACACTTCCAGCTGCCAGATACTGCCCACAAGGGGACCAGGACACTACATTCAAAGGCTAAGGAAAAAAAGAAGAAAAAAAAAAATTACCAATGCATGCACAGCATTCATATTCTGCAGCTTAAAACAGACAGATATTCTGGAATAAAAAAAAAAAATAATAATGATCTTTAGCAAATCATATCCACCCTCCTGTACTAGAGGTGGCTTTAGATAGTTTCCTGCAAGAATCATTCTTTAGAGATAGCACAATTTTTTTTTCCAAGAATATCCATCTTCTGTCATTAAATGCTGCCATGAGGTCAAACAAAACCCAATCCTAGACATGTAGACAGAAGCATAGTATATTCCGCAAACTCAGCACTAAACAGCTTTATTTAATTTGAACTTAATACAGTTTACAGTTACATAAATTAAAATCCAAGTCTGTGTATTCTGTTATCTTAATAACACTAGGAAAGTGGTCCTCCTTAACCCAAAGGCTTCCAAGTATATGATGAGGTCAAAAGAAAGAAGATGGGCACAGTTAGGGCTAGTATGTAGCTAAACTTCAGCTTCATAAAATACGAAGCGAACAACTGATAAGTCATTTCTGTACAGAAATAATACTCTTGACAGTTTCTCTAAAAAGCTATGTATTTAGAGCAATTTGTGAAAACAGATGTTCTTCAGCTGCAGTTAGTGACTCACCAGTAGACCTTAGAGATCGAGTGGTTTACTATAAATGAAAGAGGTGAATCAGAGCCACATAAAGACATGTTTGACTCTCACCTAGTACCTCTTGCCTTGTTTTCCAAAATAAAGTAACAGCATCAGAAATGAAATAGAAAATGTGAGCAATTGTTACCAAGGAGGGGGAAGATAGACTGTCCAGAAGTTAATTTGTAGCAGAATAACATTTAAAGTATGGAAGATTTAGCAAGCACCTGGTTATGTACCTACCTGTGTGATGAATGTATCTGATAGATCAAATTGACTATCCCAGGTTTCTCTTCTGTATAGTTTAACAACTTTATCTACAGGAATCGCCAGCAACTGTTCAAAGGAAACAAGAATCACACAATTTACAGCAAGTTATTTTTCAAACAGAACATTCAAATAGCATAGCTCCTTCATTCAGAAGTATCACAGTTGTGACTGCCTCAGTATTTAACGGTTCTCTAGCACCCTAGCAATGACAACTGAGAACGTAAAGAAAGCTGAAGTAACCTGAATTACGAGGTTCTTTAATGCTTTTCACATGCAACATAGCAAAGCATGCCTGATTTTAATCTTCATTTCTTTCTGGCAGAAAACTGAAGATAATGACAGCTGCACCATAAGGTGAGAAGTTCTTATTTATGAAACAGCTAACACACACGTATAAATAGTTTTCAATGCTCTGAGTGCAAGGCTTACGTTCTCCTTTTCCCTCTCTCCTCAAACCTCTTTTGATCAGGTTACAATTTCTCAATAAATCTTACTTGAATAGTTGTTTCCTGAAATAGCTCATTTCACCTTTCACAAAACTACGTAAATGTTACTGCCAGTTTATTTTTTTAGGATTTGGGTTTTTTAAAAAACTTCAACAATTTGTTTTGTTAGAGAAGCAAGACAAATACTTACATTTCAAACGTGTGTGTGTGTGTGTGTGAAGAATTAACCTAAAAATTAAAAGTATTCGCTTTTATGCAGTATGGATATTGAAACAATTTGTACTGCAGCTGACATTCTCCCTTCCACAGAAAAGTTACGCACAATGCTATCATAGCAGCCAGGTATTTTGAAGAGGGTAGACAGACACAAAGGCTAAGTCGCGGAAACAAGACTATTCAGGTAAGAACTGTGAGAAAGTACTGGAAAATACTCTTTAGATCCAGCATAGGGGGATGTCAATAAAGGATGAATAGTTTCTGCCACGCTATTATCACAGGCAAGAACAGAAGCCATAAAACAATTTTTCCAAATGGCCAACTTTCACTCATTTCCCTGTCCTTTACCTCAAGCACCGCAGGGGATGTCTCATTTTGTACAGGTTCACATTCATCTGCTCCTTCCTCCTCTCCCCTTTGCATTACCAGATGCTGCAGAGGTGTTCTAGGTTACATGCTATAGAGACATCTATATAGGTATACTAACTCCCCAACCCATTTTGATTAGTGATCCATACACAGTACTATTGCAGTAGTACATGCACAATGCACTATACTAACTCCCCAACCCGTTTTGATTAGCGATCCATACACGGTACTATTGCAGTAGTACATGCACAATGCACTAGACCTGTAGTAGG
Source organism: Cariama cristata (assembly GCF_000690535.1). Classification (NCBI taxonomy): domain Eukaryota; kingdom Metazoa; phylum Chordata; class Aves; order Cariamiformes; family Cariamidae; genus Cariama; species Cariama cristata. The sequence goes on from NW_009612255.1 coordinate 29,668, forward strand.
TACCAGCACCACCCTCAGTCACAACAGAATCAACTTCATTCTTCAGGTGAAGAGACACGGAACAACTTACTAATGAAATATTTACAGAGCAGGATTACTGATAGGGCAGAATTTACTCAGAGAAAGACTGAACTCCTTTGATGCTCTGTTGTGAGCAATTTGATTGTTTCCCTCGTGTACAATGTTCCTTCCCGTTCAGCGCAACATGACTGTTTAACGCTGTTTCCGGCTGACAGCTGGACTACTGCCAAACACAGTCTGGAGCTTAAACAAGTAACCATTTCCAGGTTGTTATTTTTCCTAAAAGTGAACTTCACCCCAAATATTTTCCTTAGCCCCAGGAGCTGCAATTTGGACTTCCCCAGATTGAATTCTGCTGTTGGATTCCCAAAGAGAAAAGGATTAAGATGTGGCTAAAACAACGTCACTTACCTTTCCGCTGCCAGGTTGCCAGCCAAGCCTGCATATTGATTTAGCATTTATCACATCATTACATTTCTGCAGCAGCGGCCAGCTTGTCGTGCATGTCTGAAAACAAAATATTAAAAAAAAAAAAAAGATGAGTTTTCTAGCTCTGTTAAAATCTACTGTATAGTACAAATTCCTAAATGAAAAGTGTGGAAAAAAAACCTAAAAGGAAATAAGATATACCAGTTTTTGAACTGAAATAATGCCTTTCATTCAAATACAATGGTACATATTGCCTTAAAAAAAAACAACCCTGAAAAAATACCTTGCCAATAGAGAGCTGAAACTATTTTAATGACAATACAACCACTTGAAACAGAAATAAGATCACAGAACAAGTGTTTTTAACCAAGTACAGAACGAATGAACTCACATATTTTTAGGTTATAAAGAAATCCAGTCAAAATGCATTTGTCAAACCCAGATTAACTGCAGCAAGGTGACACGCATCAGCCTGAATCTCGCCACAGCAGTATAAAGAATGAATGGCCATATCCTCAAATTACAGCACAGATACATACATCATATTGCCACAGTCTTAGGACATCGATAATGTAATTGCCTCAAAAGGCCCCCACTGTCAGTCTGGAACATGAGATTTCACATTAGAAGTATGCTTTTGTTTTAAAAAGTAGCAATCCACAAGTACGGGGGTACAATTTCAACTGTATTTACAGGAATAATTCCACAGCATTTAGCAAAAATAATCCTACATACATATGCAGAATTGCCTTATTAAAATGTTCACTTGAAACCCTCTTTTCAAGTTCCTTAGAGTTCCAAGAGCAGAGACTAAATCTGATTCTCTCACTAAATCTGATTTCATACAGGCCCTGAACTATTTCAGCCAAATATTGTCAAGCTGAGCCCAAAGACCGTATTTCTAACAAATTACGTTCTTCAAACGATGATTTATGTCCTCCTTCTGAGAAATTGTTGTGAATTTTCTAACAAACAAGCAAAACAAACAAACAAAAAGGTGGAATAGCAAGTCCATTGTCAATAGCCTTAAACTCATTCAAATCTAAAAGGCAGAAATGCACCGAGCAGAACCTCGAGTCCTTAGAAAATGAAGCATGTGTGCCAAAGGCAGGAGACACTGAAGCAACGTTGCATCCAAAGTCCCCCATCAAAGAAAAATGTTATCATCATGGGCATCATCTTAATCATCCTGGCAAGTGAAATCGCTCTCTTCCTAACCTCAGGTCAAAGTAATCATGTTCCTAAAGACACTAACCAACCAGGTCACTTATAAAAGAAGATATTGTGTAGCATCTCAGCATTATTCCACCTTCACCAGTCAGTCTACAATCCCAAAAGTTATTCATTATTTCATAAGAAGCTTGGTAAAAATAAAAAAAAAAAACAAAATATACCTAGATAGTTGTTTATTAAAACAAAATCCCTCCTAAACCCTGAAAGCAATGAGCTGAAATTCTGAAATAAGGAATCTGATGTCAATTGCTATCTTTACACAGAAGCGTTATTTCTGAATGTGCTGAGGACAAAATACACAACGTTGGCCAATGAAGAAAGATGAATGGAAGAAATCAGGGATTCCACAGACAGGAAGAACAATCCATAGCTACCCATGCAACATTTCATAATCAGGCTTTGGAATTTCTCCCAGTAGACAAAAGTATTCCGTAAAGTGCAGTTAGATTTCTTCCTCCAAAAGAAAACCCAATTCCAGTAGGGTTATTTCAGTCCAGTTCTTCTCGCTCCCTGTGAAATCCTCAATTTCTTATAAAACACTTAACTTTGAAAGGCAGGCTTTTTACCTGATCTGCAATTTTCCATACTCTGACAGAACCATCACAGCTCGCCGATGCCTATATAAGAGATTTTTGTAAACAAATTAATAAAGACATCAAAAAATTAATGCTACAGAATTGAAAAAAATCCCTATAACCAATGCTACAGACATATAATATATAGGCAGTTTTAAAAAGAAAGCCTACCTTTTTAAACCATTTCAAGACTTAAAACTTCCTAATACTGTCACCTTGATAATTGTACTTGACTCCAAGGTACTGTAGTTACAAACACTCACACTTCAACTGAGTTGCTTATTCACAAAAGAGGCTCAAAATTAATATTACATTTCTTTAGCGAGCCATCTTTTCCCCTCTAAAATCAGATCAGCATTAGATTGCAGAAGAACACAGACAGTAATTGAGCGGGAAAGCAAAGACTGAGCTCTCCTGGGAAGCAACAAGTTGCGACACACTCCGTCATCAGTAAGATCAGCTGAAATAATCTCATGTGCCCAGTCACTGGGCTTTTTTTTTGTAAAAAGTATATATTTATTTTCTTTCTCAGGGAAAAGGAAATTCAAAGTGGAAAGTAAACAAGAAAGTGTTCGTACCAGGTAAACATCCCTGGGGTCAAAAGACAGGCTTAAAACAGGAGCATCGTGTCCTCGGAATGTTTTTTGCTTGCTGCTATCAGTCACCTCCACAACTTTGACCATAAAGTCACTGTAGATCACAACAACACAGACATAAAAGTATTAACATTAGTATTAACAATGACAAACTATGTGTTTATGGAAAAAAAAAAATTGGGCACTAACTATCTTTTAGGGAAGTTACGGCTCTCGACATTTTATGAGCTAAAGGAAAATGAGAATCTTGAGGCTTACTACAACAGGAGCAAGGCCAGGCTATTTTTATCAAAAAATAATTTTTGTTCATGTCAAAGTTCATAAAATATGGTTTCTCTTTGAAGATGATACTATGTACACACAGACTATATACCTGTTTAACGTAATATTCTACATGACCTAATGAAAACCTCTGCTTAGATACCAGAGAGCTGACTTAACAAGAACTATATGTTGAATAGGATCAATATTCATTACTATAATTATTTGGTCATGTGGTTTTTTTTTAAAAAAAAAAAATAAAAATAGAGCAAGTAGTTTATTTTGTGACATTTTTAAGGGGATTTTTAAGATCATTTAGTGCATCAGATATATTAACAGATTTTTTACGACTTTATTCCCTCCTCCAAAACTACAGACATTACTGCAGTTTAATTCAAAATGTCAATGCTAATTTCTAAGCCAAAGAGCTCCTGTGACAATCTTTCAGTACCACACCCTCTCATACTTCATTGCAACACCCTCAGAGAGAAATTTAGGTTTAGGATCTAATTCTATAGGGTTAATCATTACTTTAACTATATTCAGACACACAACCTCAGTTTTGTCAACTATCTAACGCTAATCAAACAGTCATAAAAGGAAGTGTATAAGCTATATTGCGAGACAACTAAAATTATGTTAGCACTCTTAAACAATGCAAAACAACTTTAAAGAAAAATAAAAACCCAAGGCAATAGCATTTTTTTGTTTATTTATTTAGGTAACCACACAACTATTTTTCAAATACTTCATGCGAACTTTGGCAGCCAGTTGGATGTTAAACTTACACAAAACTGAAGTTTGTAGACTTCATGTAAGAAGTGGAGAAACCCAGGACAACTAAAAGCAATTCTTCTTAGCTGCATTCCTTCATTTCATGGCTGTCACCTTCTCCTTCAGTATGTTACAGCAGGCCTCATCTGTGAGCGGTGGCCTCACAGTCTTATGAGCTCTTTTTCCTAATGTGAGAGCCCTGCCCAGGCTGCAGAAGTACTGGGTTTTTGCAAGAGTTTTAGAAACAGAAAAGAGTTCGCCATCTGCCTAATCTCTCTAATCAAAGTCAGATCCTGGGGCAGAGCTGTTCCCTCAGAAACAAGCACTGGCAAAGGGCCCAAAGTCATGATCCCTATCAGATGTAGAGATTAGAGTGGTTACTGCCCCCAGCCGTCCAGCCTCCCAGTTTTGGTGGAGCTGGTATGTCTGCTCCACAGCTGCCAGAGTTCACAGTCCAGCATATCCATCCAAATTGCTTTCTAGTTCAGTTCACACTTAGAGAAGCCCAAGGAGCAGATGCAATGCTCTGCCATCTCTATTGTGGAGGACAAACTCTAGTAGAGAGGCAAGCAGACAGTCTGAGTTAGCTACAGGTGCCCAAAGAGTTCACCAAATCCAATTAAGAATCATCTAAGCCTTAAACAAATGGAAAAAGAAATATTGCCTGGTTACTATTTTGCCATCTCTGTTAAGGGATATTATATGTGTGTGTGTATATATATAAAATATGTATATTATGTAAAAGCAAACATGCTGCCCTAAGAAATTAACTAAACTACGCATTTAATTCCCTTCAGGCAAGTCTTGCAACTATCATCTGTTATCATTTGGCAGAATGATGATGATACTTACGACAGAGAATGACTCAAAGCTCTCACGCAAATTAGAACCCATCTAACTTTTGCATGTGTATATACATCTGCAGTACCATGATCCTGAACAGTCAGGACATTATCTTTAGCACACAGTAACAAAATCCTTGATGCTGCAATGAGATCCATATGGGCAAACACTTATGCATTATAGGACTGAAAGTTGGCAACACTCAAGTCTCCTAAAGAAAAGGAACTCTTTCACAACACCAGATTTCCATTTAAAACTATTTGGCGGATCAAGTATCTCTCAGAGTATTGTCTCCGAAAGTCCTTTTCATTCCTTTCTTCCCCTCCACCCCCAGAAGGCATTTTGCAATACTTTAAAACCCTCAGAGGTATGTGGGTTAATGATCTCATTGGTAAGAAAAGTCAGCATGCGAGGAAATTGCCAGATTTTGAATCATTTTTTGAATCGTTTTCCTTATCATGCACAGATTACCTAGACCCAGCAGCAATTTTGGTACCATCACTATTAAAGATGACATGGTTTGCATTCATGGTGAAACGAGTAAGGATGCCATCTGGAGTTCCTTCAGGAAACGTATGTATCTGAACAGTATTGTTCGATACTGCTGTGATCAATCTTCCATTCTAAAAAACAAAATCCATCAGAAAATTTGTTAGTTAAAACACATTTATATCCACGGAGCCAAAAAAATTGCTCTGATGTGCCTAATATTTGGACAGATTAACTTTAGCAGTTCCAAAAGAGTACTAGGGTTCCTAAAAGTATTAGGGGGAAATATTCTTTTAATTTGTGTTTCTTCCCCCCAAAATGCAGACAATCACAGTATCTTTAATACTTTATCACTTTAACCGAACTATTAAAAACTAGAAAAATTATTCTCTTACTTTCAGCCCTGTAGAAACACACTGCTAGATTTAATACTGAAACTCCAGTTGCTTCAGCAGACTTAAAATTTATTACGCTAACTATACTGCAATTTCCTGCATCAAGACCTTCCCAACTTGGGTCTTTACTAAAATAATGAATACTCAAAGTCACTAACGAATTTCAAACAGAACTGTCTGATCTTCTTCCGGTGGATAGAAAATTCACTCCTTTTACATAGGCAAGAAAGCTCTTAGAACAGGAAGAATCTCGCATCCTATTTAGATTAACATATTGCAGTGTCAGGAGAGGGCACCCTTCGACCAAACTTCCCAGCTAAATGCCACCAGGGAAAGATGAGAAGTTCATGAGGACAGTTTAGTTCTTTTCAGAAAACAGAAAGCAGATGTTTACTGAAAATGAATCTAGATTAAAAGAAGTGCAAAACAAAAGAAACAATTATCCTATACTTGGAAAAGTAATATCTCTTCTTCTAGTGATAATACTGTTCCTCACTTGTTTTTGAAATACATAAATAAAGAAATGCCTTATTTCCTTGAGGGATTTATTTTGTTTGGGTTAGGTGGGGAAGGGGTGTTGCTTTTTTTTTTTTTCCAAGTTGCCTAAAGTTACAATAAAAATCCTGCAGATAAACAAAGCAGCAACCAGTACTAAATAACTTAGTTAAGAGATGAGATTTATGTAACCCAGGTTACATCGACATCTCAGATCAGTTCCTCACAACATTGTCATTAACAAAGAACGATTTTTTAAATAAGATTTCCTGAAGTCTGGTCTCACAAAGCATTCTCAATCTCACTGTTTAAAAATAAGAATCCCTCAAAACTAAAAGCACTTTACATTAAACTTAAGAGCATAGAATTTTTCCTACTGGTGTCAAAAACTAAAACCAGGATGTTCCCTCCTCAATTCATTAATAGTTTTAGCAATTTCTGGCTCTGCCACTGATTTGCTAAGAGAACTCATTCAAGTCACCTCACTTGGTTTGTGAAAGGATAAGTAATGCCATGAAAATCAACAGCAAAATACCCCAAAAATCAATGAGGAGAATAGATTATACAGTTATTGAGGAATAGATACATGAGGTATGTTAAAAGGGATATAAGAAAGAGGTTTCACTTAAGGCAGCTATTCTGAATAAGGTTTCAAATTATTATTTTTAAAATATAACACATATATGTTAATTCTCATTTATTTCCTCTTTCATACTCCTCTCCAAAATCACAAGTAGTTGAAAAACAATTTTAAAATTTTTCTTTATCACTGCAAAGTTAACTAAACAATATCTGAAGAACTGATGTAGAAAAGAAGAATTCCAGAACTCTAGCATTGCCACAAAGAACATTTTAGACCTTCTGTTACTAATGTAATATAACAATAATTGCACATAAAGGAAATACTGTGAGAATTCTCAAGCTAAGTGCATGAGCATGCATAGTAAAAAGAATTATTTCCTATTATACAAATTCATATAGGTAACTTATCTGCCTTGTTATTTACAAATAATGACTCCTGCAAGATATAGTAAAAGGAATTGCCTTAGCATTAAAACAAACAGAGCAGGTTATGCTTCAAATGCCAGTCAGACTACAGAACTGCCTCTAGTCAGCATTCTCACAAATTCTTACAATTTATGCAAGCAAGAATCCTGTTCTCTTCTGACTTTGGGGACGGTGGATCAGAGGCATCTTTGGGCTAAACGACAATTTTGAGAGCAAAATATCAACCAATTATAAAAGTATATTACCAAAGCATTACCAGGCACTGACTTTGTGAAAAGTAATTTTTGATTAACATAGATTATAATTTCTTGGACCTTGAGACAGACCTGCATAAAACAATGTCTTGGCTCTTTTTCCTAATACTTGGTGATCACATCTTATGCTGGGAAACTTTTTGCAACTCTCATTTGTGAGAAAACACTGAAACAGGCTAAAAAGTTCACTGCATAAATTAGCTTAATCTGCTGGGTTTGTTTCTCAGAAAAGAGATCAAAGTCAGAAATGAGTATAACTGAATGTGAAGGAAGAGAAGGGAAAAAAAGTATTACAGAAGTTTAGTATAAGGAACAATTCCTCTATAATCCTGTATGGAGTAAAGTGAATCGTCAGAAGTATTCTTGATTTATATAAAATACTTGATTTTGTTAAAATATTCAAAAAGTCTATAGGCACATTTAATCGATTAGATTTCTGTGTATTTCAGAAAATTATGTTTTCGACATTGCTTTAATATTTTCACTTAGACATAAAGGTAGAATATGTTCATATGCTCAAATTTAAATACCTGCAGCTCATTAAACAACATTCAACTTATCTTCCACACATTAATCTGAAGATAGAGGTCTACATATTTAACATACATGAAACTGAAACGTGCTACGCACGATATTATCCTTGCCTTTTTCCATATATTATCCTAGTATATATTTAATGTTACCCACACGAACAGCATCCCTGAGCTTGAAAATCCAGTATCTGTACAGTCATGTTGTATACCCAAGTAGCACGACACAGAGGAGTTCTGTTAACTACGATACCTTTAGAGCACATGAATAGGCCTTTTCTCCCACATTGATGGATTTCGGATCGTCATCATCCAGGTTTTCCCAAATCCTAACATCTCCATCACTGCCACAAGTTACAATGCAGCTGTGGAAAGACACAGGATTTGTTAACATTCAGGAATGGGAAGAACAGCCACTGTGAATTTCAATCCCAACATGAGAATGCTACTGAAGTGTCTGGGTTTTTTAAAATTGAAACGCATTACATACTATGTGATACAGCAAATACCTACATTTATTATACGTCAGTAACACAGTTACTTGAGTTTCTGATAACTGCCTAGGCCTGGCACTCATCTGAACTGACCCTTAGATATTACCGGCCAATCCATTTTTTCCAGGACCCGGAGCAAGCTTTTCAAAGGACTTAATTAGCACTGATTTCTCTAAGAACTGAGCATTTAATTACTTCTTAAGCCTTTGAAAACTTACCTTACAGCTAATTACAAAGTTGATGGCAAAACTAAGAGTGTTAATGCATACTTGACTGAAGTTTAACAAGCTTAACATGTTCCAGGCCTACAGAACCCTTAAAAAACACATAACGTGGAATTCAAGTTTGCCGGAGTTAACTTTCACAATTTTAATGCAGTAAACAACAACCTGAAGTCACAGAGCAAATATACAGAGGTTTGCATACAATTTTTAATTAAAGACATCGTGAACCTATAATAAAGCCTTGCATTCTTTTTTTCTAAAGTTGTTTGCACTCCCCAAAAATTCTAATCAAACAGCAAAATGTTACAAAGCCAGTGGTGAACCTGTGATGTTGCTCTTCTTAGTTCTGTAAGGTCTGCACTTTGACAGCAACACAACACTGTGTTGATCCTGAACATATCGATGCTGGGGAGCCCAGCAGTAGTGGACCAGTCGTATTTGGCAGAGATGTCTGCATCCTTTTTTAAACATTTGTATTTTAATAGCAAGCAAGGCTTTTTGCGGTTTTGAGGGATTTTTATTAGACTTACTCTTAAGAGTAGGCTTTGTACCAAGGCTAATGAACTAACTAGAGGAATAAGAAAATTTGGACTTAAACCATATTCAATATATCAGGCTTACCCTCTGAGTTCATTTTGAGAGGGCTCGTTTTTTGAACAATAAAAAGGTAACAGCAAATATTTAGTTTATAGTTATACATTCAAGAACTAGCACAAGAATGACAAGAAAATATAGCAAGCCCAATACTGGATTTCTTCAACTACATTTTTAATTTCTTAGTGGTTATGTGAACATACTTACTCCCACACTATATGGATTTCTGCTAGATTACATGAAGCCATTCTTATAAAAAGTCCATATAGAGTTTATATATAAACATATACACACATGCATACATACTAGTTACATATGCCTATGTTTAAGTTATAAATCAATCCCTTTAAAACTCAGGGCATCAAAATATATCACACAGCCGGTTCTCAACACAGGCGAAACTCATTCCCAGACCAAGCCAGGCCATAAATCCATCCCAGAACCTCACGCAGCAGTGGCTGGCATAGAAACTCCTGGGAAAGCTACACTTCACCCTGGTCTCTAGGAATTTGGCAGTTACCTCCCAGTGTCATCGAAGCAGACATCCGTGTGGCCCTCCGTGTGACCGTACCGCATCGGCTTTTGCGCAGACGGCATCTTCCCTCTCACCTGTTTATTTATGGAGGATAAAGGAGGAGAAATAAAATAAATTAAAAGCTTCGGAAAGAGCCTCAGGCGGCAGGGCAAGGTCAGAGCTGCAGGGACACCCACGGGGGCTGGGGACACGGGGCTCGGCCCCGAGCCGTGCCTCGCTCGGCCTGACCGGATTTACGGCCCGGCAGAGGTCGGACACGGCGCCTGCAACTTCTCGCGTGGGAAAGGCCTGGCCGTGAAAGCGAACCAAGAAAGAAAATGGGGGGAAAAAAAAACGTGTTACCGGGGGTCCCTCAGGCACCTCAGAGCCCGGAGCAG
>NW_009612256.1:0-10986 GCF_000690535.1 Cariama cristata
TGGCTCAGGACCCAGGACCTCCCTGCTCCAGCCATGAAGCTGCTCCTGCTGCCTACTAGAGATGCAACTGCTGAACTGATGAAGTTTATCCTCAAGTGTTCACTCACTTATTTACTATTTAAGATGAGGAGAGTTTCAATTTTGTCGTATTTTTGTGACATCTGAAATTTCAGGAAATTTTGCTGTATTTATTTCTTCTTGGTTTTGAACTTGGAGCCTGCATTTTGCTACCACCTCTGCAGTGCTCTGATTCCAGACAACAGCTGAAGTTTTTGAGACACTGTGAAATGTCTCTTTCCCATGCTTTTAAGAAAGAGTTGTATTGTTCAGACTTAGTCTGGGTGCTAGGATTTAGACTGTGAATCTGTATGTTTATTACATGCAGGCATGCATACTGCCAGTGTGTTTTAAAATAATTTTCCCCAATAATCACTGCTTCACATGCCTTATATTTGTAGAATTTATTATTCTGCATATTGCACAATTTCACAAGTTCTCCCACCATCAAAAATCCTCTAGAAATAAGTAAAAGTAAAGCTTTTACTCTGAGGGAAAACTTAAATTTTCTCTTGCTGTTTAATAATCATCTCTCTTCACGTGAAAACTTTCACAACTCGCTTTATCTTGATCTGCCAGCATCTTGATCTAGTAGTGAAGTAAAAATACCATATTAATGGCTTTAGTGTGTCAGAAGCTTAGCAGTATAACGTCTAGTCATGTCTTGCTTTTGTGTGGAGATTCTGCCAGCAAAAAAAAATTTGTTTTTAGAGCTCCAACTCTTTTTGCACTGACTTTCTTCAACGTAGACTGGATATTAGAAATTGAAGGTGTCCAGGCCCTGGGCACATAATGATCTTGATTCAGATGAGTAGCTACTTCAGACTTCCTACACCTACTACTGCAAAGCAGGCAACTGTGATGCTCTAATCCTCCTTTGCTTTTTCTCCAGATGCTGCACTGCCTTAGTTTTATCGGGCCTGAGGAGGACCTGGGATTTCAGTGCAGGATGAAAAACAGCAGCTAAAGGTTGATGAGGAGGGAAAAGCTTGGCAGAAAATGCTGGAACTTGAGCAGATTTACTATTGGTAATGAGCACAAGTGACAAAAGGAAACCTGGAAAATATCTATTTTAAAATAGACAAATGTAAATGTAAATCAGATGAATAGCAAAATATTTATACTTCAGTTCCAAGTGAGCTCTGTGTTGCAAAAATTATTTTCTGTTTTGGGAAGTCAATGGGTAGTACTAAGACTTTATCAGTCTGTTAAGAGAAAATATACCATTAGCAAAAGTCACAAGACACAACACCCATCGTTCATGAAAAACTAATGTTAAATGATTTGGAGAGTAAGTTATGTGGCTGGATGAGCTCTATGGTTTTCTACTTATTAATTCTGATGATACTACATTAGGTGTTCATTCGGTAACACTATAAATAGGGAGTTGGGGTGGCTTTTGCCTTGTTTCTTTCTCTGGAGGGTAGATTTATTGCTAATAAGTATCACTTAGGGAGGTGGATAATATCTTTTGTTTCAACAGTCGTTCAGCAACAGAACTGCTCATTACTAGCTCAGTGAGTCAGTGTTTTCAGAAATGACTAGCAGTTTTGTATGCCTCAATTTATGGCTGTCCAATTTAAGAGGCCATAAAAAGACCTGTGTGGTTTCCCCCCCGCCAAGGAAATTCTGATGATCAGCCTTCTAGAAATCTTAGTGGATGTAGAAAACTTAGCGTATGTAGAATTTAAGAGAATCTGTCTCCTTCAGTGCTGAAAAGGGGATAAGAGGCAGTTCTTAAACGTATTGATGACTATTCCATGCTCTGAAATGATATAGAAGGACACTTGATTCTCCAACTTTACGATAACTTTCATGAAATATTTAATGCTTGTCTGATGATTTATTCCTCTCTGCATAATGCAATCTAAAAGAATGGTTTCATTAATTATTTACATTGTGCTGCTGATGCTATTTCTCTCCAAGTGCTTTCCAGCAGTAGTTGTTTCTGGTTATTACCAGGAGAGACTTTAAAAGGTAGATCTTGTCAAGAAAGCAGAATGATAACCTGTCTCATTTGTATCTGTGTGCATTTATAACGTGTGCGTTAGGTAGAAAATACTAATGGGGCTGAAGCAAGAAAAGAGAGACTTAAAATCACCTGGGAGACCTGTGCTCGGAAACGAGAATCAACCCTGGGCCTTGCTGGGGCTTGTGAGTGTGCCTCTTCGGGCTCCTCGTGGCGATGCTGGCAGGCTGGGGAGCTGGAAAGGGCATTTCGGAGAGGCGTTTAAAGCAGCGGCCGTGTAGAGTGAAGAACATTAAAGAACCCGAGCGAGACGCCTGAGGGTGATGATCCAGCATCACTGCAGGACTCTAAACAGCTTGCAGGGTGGTTGGGGGTAAGCTTGTGCTTCTGTAATCTTGCTTTAACAGAGTGTAGGTCTGACCGCCAGCGGTGAACTTGGCAGCAGTGGTAAAGGAGGGAGGGAGGCTGTCAGGACTTTCTAAGGATGCATGAAAAGAAGGCCTTTGAGTCTTCATGTCCCATGGGTTCTGCTGTCAGTGATCTCCCTGGCTGCCTGAAACCCGCTCAAGTAAACATAAGAAAAGGAGAGCTGCCAACGCTGACCTCCTGTCGAAGGCTCTGCGTGCTGGCTGCGGTCAGGGCATGGGGCAGGAGAGCGGTGCAGCCCTTCTCTCTCCTGCAGCAGCTGGAGCATTGGGCTTCTCCCATGGGCAGCGGCATCCCCAACTTCAGAGGAGGGAGAGGAGCGGGCTGATGTTTACATTTCCCTCTTGATCCCTCTTTCAAAAGCACTACTCCTAAAGGGGAAGAATGACTCCCAGTTCCTAACTATTTGTCTGGCAAAAGTCAAAGAACATTCAAGATGCAGTTTCTTACAGGTGTCGTGGCTTAGCTTCTCGGTTAGTGTTACTTGGGACAGTCAGGTGCTAGGTGACCAGTGGTAAACTATACTGACAAACTACCTGGAAATTTTATTTAAGGAGATAAATCACAGGAAAAAGACTCTTGTAAATACTCCATAATGCGTGCTATTGTAGACATAAGTGAGGTTTGGTTTTTTGTAGGGTTTTTAATATTGGAAATAGGGAAACCTGGTTTGTAATCACATCAATGCTATTTAAAGTGTTTTAATTAATGAAGCTCTTTGATAAATGCCATCTTAATATGACAAACAGCAAACTTTTTTTTGACTTAGCACATCCTTTAACTTTCTCAAGGATTGTAATTCAGTCTACTAGGAAACAGTAGGTTTCTCACCCCTTCTTTTGGTAGGGGGAGAGGAAATAAAGTCCTTGTGCACAGTGGAGGACTTCTCCTGGGTCGCAGAGGTGGGCTGTGCAGGCTGGAATCTAGCTCAGGGCATCACCTGAGAAGAACAAGCCAGATTCTTCTCTTGGGTACAGTGGTAAAAATTAGGAATAATTGCAGTCAGTTGATATGTACTGATATGAGAAAAGAATAAGGACCTGCCAGTGGAGCTGGTTAAGCAGTTTAACTACTGAGTTGGCTCCGATTCACTTGCTGACCAGGTCTCTAACTGCTGATGCTCAGATGTGTAGTAAAATGTCTTGGGACAAGGTATAATCCACTTTGTGAGGTATAGCTACTCCAAGAATAAAAATTATGCAGTGGTTTGTAGGAGATTAAGATGTAACAATATCGAACCCCTGTTAGTTATATGGGACCTGGATCACGGTACACAGTGATCCATAGTCCAACAGTCAGAGTAATCCTACTGACTTTCAGCGCAGCAGACCAAGCATTAGCTCATGACTACCAGGAGTGCCATTGGTTAATTTTATGCTTTATAATAAGGCAGCAACAAAAAAACTACTGTAATTTTTCAAAGCTTTGCTAAGCGTGAGTGACTTGTTAGGGTTTGAACTGTGCTGTGGGCCTTGGGAAACTTTCAGCCATGTAGCTGGAGTGTTCTGGAAGCCTTCCCAGAGAGCGGCTTGGAGACACCATCAATGGGCTTATTGCCCATCTGGGGACTTCAGATGCATTCCTAGGGATTTCTTTGCTAAGCCAGTTGCCCCTGGCTTAGTCATATCAGAGACATACCACGTATCTGTGAATCTCACATTAGACTCATTTAAATAAACAAATGTATGGGACAGTGAGGGATAGCAAAAACACTGCAGATTTTTTCAAAGGCTTTTGGCATGAGTTGAAGTGCTGCTTTATTCTTTCTAAGAGAATCCAGACTTGTTGCTTGAGGTCTCTCATGAGTTCTCCATACAAGGCTCTTGTGAAATTCCTTTATGCATTTAGAAATATGCAGCCTTTCAAATACTGTCAATCCACAGCCCCTTTTCAGCCCTGACACCTCCATGTGATGAAAAAAGCTGACAATATAGGTTGACTTTTATCTCATGGTCCTTATCTGTAATACACCCTATATTCTTAAATAGGTTGCAAGATGGAGCGAAATTAAGTGTTCTTGGACATCAGTGATCATTGCTCCCATCAGTGCCCACCCAGGTCAAACACTCCTGCAAAGAGAGAACCAATGCAGACAAACAACTTGCCCATACCTGCTTGTTGCTCGTATGCAGATCCCCCCTCTTCTGAGCAGCCATCCATCAAAACCTGTGTTGGCAGTAATAAATGGTACGCTATTCAAAGAGCTGTTGCAGGTGTAATCTGCAGGAGCGCATCTTTGCATTTACTCACACATCTTATAGAGCAGATCATGAACATTGTTAGCAGAACTGCTTCTTAGTAAGTACAAACCCATCCTATTGCAGTGTTAACTTACTGCAAGTTGCAGAACTCGCTATAGTATTGCAACAGTACATAAAAAAGTTGAAATCTTGCTTAACAAGAAACTAAGCAAGAACATGAATGAGATTCAAGGGTGCATGAAGTCCCAGGAGGGGAAAATGAAATACATTGAACTATGATTTCAAGTTATCTGGATCTTCTAAGACCATTTCTGATACTTAATTTCCTTTGCTGTTTGTTGGATATTGTTTCCTTATCTGGTGTTCTCTCAATTATTAAAACCCAATTACTGTTTGTTTGTTCTTTAGAATTAATTATTTAAAATTCAGAATGAAACATAAGAGATATCAAATAGCTGTGTCCATCACAATTTTTTTTTTGTACCTTATTAAAATCCCCATTAGTTTCTCATACAACTGCTAGCCACCTAATCTTCTTCAGAGGAATTAATTTCAAGTTGTGTGCATTTGTAGACAAGATGGAGAAAATCTATTTCTATGGTTCTGTGTGCTGCGAGAACCATTAGACTTATCCTTTGGTTAAGGGATCTTTGGCAAGATTTTATTCTGGGTGGCTGCTCAGGTCACTGTGACTTTCAGAAATGGACCTGATTTGCATTAGAATATTTAATTTGCAGTGCTGTATCATTACACTTGTCTGTGCCTGAGAGAAAGAATTAAAGCTTCAGCAGAACTCTTGCGTATCTTCATGAATTATTTTATATTAAGAGTTAATGTGGGCACACTGTTATTCCCTGGCTCAGGATTTGTGGTGGGTTTTGTTGAGGGCTGGGGTATTGGTGGTGCTTGGAATTTCTTGCCTTGGAGCTCCATAAGAAATATAGTATTAAATTTCTTCCTAAGGCACTCAACATTTAGACTTGCATATCCTTATTATCATCATCTCTGTTTCCTGTTTAATGGTGGACCAGTTTTGAAGGGCATTTCGGTTTCCAGTGCTTCTGTAACGCTTGCCTGGTGGGCTGCTGTCACACCATGCAGTGCATAGTGGGGCTCCCTGTGTCTCCAGATGAAAGCTGAGTTCTGCTCTTAAAACCCTAAGTTTCTTTTAAAACCAAAACAAGGATGTAAACCTTCCTTAGGAAAGTAGTCTCACGTCTGGCAGGAAGGTGAGGTCGGATGCCAGCCGTGGTGGCAGAGATGCTGCCGCAGGACTCTGACGCACGCAGCGCTGAGCTTGAGCACATCCATGTGTGTCCTGCTGCTGGCTGGGGAGAACTCCTGTGGAGCAGGTTCCTGGGTCTGGAGGCAGGGCTGGAACGTGTCCTCTAACACATTCAAGGTTTCTCAGCATTGTTGCTGGTACTGAATTTGCCCCAAGCAGGACGTACCCAGGCTGCACATACTATAATAGGGAAAAAAAGGGGGAAAGGCCAGTGTTGGGGTGAATGTTAGAAATGAGGTGCCTGTAGAATGAGGCTTATTGGACCCAACTCTGTCAGGGACGTGAGGGAACAAGCGACGTTTGCTGTAGGAATAGCTGTTCCCTCACTCTCTGTGCAAGAGCTGCTGCTGTCCTGTTTGTCTCCCAGCAGCAGCCGGTGCGGCTTCCAGAAGCGGTGGTGCAGGTAACCTAAGTGGTGGGACCGCGGCAGGAGACTGCCAGCCTTGTCCTGCTGTGTCGGTGTACCCTCGTGCAAGCCCGCTGGTGGTGATCGCTTATCGTTCTGAAACCCACTGGGCAGGTTCCGCACAAACGTGACACAGGATGGTAACAGGAGGGGCTGAGACTTAGCTGAAGGTCAGGTGTGGCCTTTGATACTGAAACCACACAGCCTAGTTTTAATTTCAAATTGAAGGGTCAGTTTGTGATAGGCATGAGAAACTTATTCATTTTTTTTTTTACCTTGCAAGTTAAAAAGACAAAAAAGACCATAGCTTATATGGAGCTACTGAAAGAGAAAAGTGCAAACTATTTTTAGTTTGAGAGGAGCAACAAGACATCCCTGGCAGGACTGTTGTGGACTTCAATACAGCTTGTCTCAGCCGTTTACTTGTTGCTGTGACGAGACTCCTGTTGCGAAGGATGGCAGTCGCACAATGGGGATGCATCAATCACTGGATTACATTGAGGTCTTTCTCCTATGGCATAATTCAGAGTCTGTTGTGCTTTGCCCTGAAATATTTCTGTGCCCAAGGTTATGCTGTTTCTATTCAGTCACCTGTGTCTTCTCTCACATTTGTGCTCTACTGTTGTCTAGTTGCATCAAAGAAAGCAAAAGAGCTGGTCAATGCTGTTCCAATTTAGTTTGGCTTTGCAGTATTTGGACAAACTCTTATCTGACCAAGTCCTGGTCCTTTCTTGTTAGTTCCAGTACCTCTTTGGGCAGAGGAAGTCCCAGGGAATTCCTGCCCTACAGCTGCTGACCAGTTCATTCTTTGTACTTCACAAGTTACTGGAGAGCTCAGGTGGAAAGCTGAGAGCAGAAAACCAGTTTTCTTATTGGAGGAGAATCAAAAAGTTACTGGGATGACACTTTCAAAACCATGTTGGCACCTAATTACCTCTGGAAATTTGAAGTGGATGGCGTTTGGACATTTGTGTGCTTCTGAGTACTTCATCATTGTACAAGTTTTTCAAAAACCACTTACCTGCATCAATAGGTTCTTCTGCTCTACCGTTACGAAAGAGACTGATTTAAGGATCATACCCTGGATCTCTGAAAACTTAAGAACCTCAGAAAACCTAAAGCCTGCTTTTCTGGATCCCAGTCTAGGATCTTGTCCATAAGAATATGCTTTCTCAATATTTTTCCTTAATTGTGTCTAAAATAGCTTTTGATTTGTTTGGCTGATTTCTTAAGGTTGCCTAATTCTTCAGTTCAAAAACCCTCATTTTCCTTGATGCCACCATGCTGATATAATATTAGCAGAACAGACCGTGTCGGTAGTCAGCTGTTGTGTTCGTTACCAATTCACTTTAGTTGGTTTCCTGTTGCTAAAACTTTCCTTTTGTCGTGTGTTACGTTACCTTTTCTTACAAGTTAAAGCTTGTAATGATGCAAGTAGGCTGGAGTGGGAACTGAAGGTCTGCAAGATGCAAGCATATGGGTTGCTGCTTGGGAAATGTATAAAAATGTGACTTGTTCAATCATTGACCTTAAAAATTTATTGTTTTGCTTTGTTTTTTTAATTACTCAATTTAAACTTCTTAACCTAGACATGAAGACAAAGCTAAGAGAAATCACATTTGTTTGAGGGGGCCGCTGACAGTATGGATTGCTTTAAAATTGCTTTTCATTCAAGTGTTATTAAAGGCAAAACCTAGCATAAAGAATTTGAAATTAAGGACGTTTAGCAGCAGGAACATAGCAGAGAGTCAGGGGGGAAAAGGCGTTTATAATATAAATGATGATGGGCAGGGTACTTTGCATGTAGACAATGCCACTAATTAACAACTGTGAGTTGGCCCAGGACAGGGACTGAGCTCAGAGGCAGACAGAAGTCCAGATGGCAGGCTGTGATCCGGGAGTGCAGGGCATCAGGCTGTGTTACAAGGTGACTGCAAGGTGAGGACAGAGGCTTGGTTTTTGATAAAGCAAATGCTCCGAGAGAAACTTCTCTGGGTGGTAGCGATTGGCTGCACAGATATAGGACAGACCTAGCTTTAGAGCTACGTATACATTCTGTTTTGTGACATGAACGTTCCCTGGGAGATAGTTAACTGCTTGGAAAAGTGAAAGCTGTTTTATGGAAGCGAGTGCGAATGCAAATACTTTATTTATGTAGTATGCTAGGCGTTTAGCTGAATGGTTTGTAGTCTAGGGGTGATGTTGTTAACCCCTATATGGATGTCCAAAGAAACGTGTAGCCACTGCAGGGTGGCAGCCCAGGAGGCCGGGGAGAGCGTTAGTGGATGGAGGGTGGTGCAGAGGCCAAGGACCCCCCTCCCATGGGCATGGGAGCTGCTGCGTCTTCTAGGGCATCAGGGCATGCAGCATCTGGAAAAAGGAAAGGGACTGCTTGCTGTTTGTTACTTCGCCTTTGCAAAGCTTTGTCATCTTACAGCGTGCATCTTTTATGCACCGTTCATCTCTCTGGGCCTAATGTATCTCAGTATTTCGCTGTCAAGCACTGCATTTGTTAGGTAAGTAATCTCACGTGTTTCGCAGCTCTACTGCTTTGAGAAGTGTCTGACACTACAAGGAAAACCTACAGAATGAAGCCATAGGGTGGGGCATAATTAGGATGACACATATAATATATACCAGTACTCAGTGAAATCTTGAGGTCTTATAAGTCTAATTATTCATGACATAGGTCAATTTTTGACATAAGGTCAAAAACTTTTGAGAAAAGGTGAGGCAATACTGACTAGTGTGTGTGGGGTCAAGTTTCAAAATCCAAATACTTCTTCACTCAGTCTGTGATTTGGGTGCAAAATATGTGTGTCAACCTTGCAAACAACCAGGAAGAAAGACCAAGGAAAATGTCAGGTAGCGTCAGCAACAAGATATGGTTTACAGGTAGATGTTTCAGCCCTTAGACTGGTGGTAGAAGGGTATCTGTCAATGGTTGATACTGGCTTGTCCTGTCTAAAGCTAAATTGTAGTCTCCAAATGTGAAAAGAGTCTTCTCAGGTCATATTGAATTTCAGATTAAAGTTCTGGATCTCAGTTTATCTTTTGTGTTTCTGTAATAAGATGTGGCTTCCAAACTTCAGTCTAGAGATTATTTTTTCTGAAATTTGGGGTCTATATTCACCATTCAGCTGCATTGTGTTAAGGGGAGAAACTCGCACTGCAAATTCAGGTCCGAGCTGCTCGCTGGGGACAAACTTTAGCTGGTGCTAGTGTATGTATCGCATGAGAATAATTCATAGCATATAGTATGAGACAACTGTTGTTGCCTGTGATTAAAAGAATGCTCGTGAATGGTTTTTTGTTCTCGCCATACATATTTGTTACTTGAAACTAGCTCACAATACTTAAAATGTTGAGCCGAATCTTTACTATGTGAAAACATTCACGGTATTGAATCCCAATTATTGTTCTTAGGAAGCCAAACCGAAGATGTTAGAAATAACAGCTGCAGGGAACTGATTAAAAATTCACTGAGCATAAAGGTATAATGTCTTTGTACTTTTAGTCCGGATAAACTACAATGCTCAGCTGCGCTATTGACTGAAACTTCTGCTGCTCACCGAAAACAATTTTGTATCTTTGTGGAAAGCATGAAGTGGGATAACAGCACTGAATGTGTCACTTGTTCGGTTTCATTTTAGCCTTGGTATAAGGCAAGGAAAGGGTTGTGGGACACATTAATGGCAGTCAGTAAAAAAAGCACTAAGTAAGGTGGCAAAAGCTTTAACATGATTTTCTAATGATGATGAAAGGTGTTTTTCTATACAATTTTGGAATAAATTAGCATGAATCACACCTTTTCTATTTCAATATACTTTCTTACCGTAGTAATTCAATGCATTTTGTCATATGAGGCAACTGTCAGGTTTTTTTATTTTGTATGTGAAGACAGGAATGCAGTAGTCTGGTGGAGCTGACAACAACACTAAATAATTCTAAGCTAAAAATTTCTGTAAAATTTATAAGACTCTGGGTTTAGAATTTAGGGTAGAGTTCAGCAAAAAGCCTCAATAATAAAAATTATCAAGGGCAGATCTCAAATTTCCCATGAAACACAAAACTCTGATTAGCTTTTTCTCAGGGCTCCTCTGACGAATTTTAGTCTTCAAAGTTCTAGTTTAATTTAACAGGGCAACTTTTTTTAATTGGTTAAAAATGGTTTTGTAAAAGAAATAAATGCAGCAATATATGATGTGTGGTGCTGCAAATTTGGGAATTATATAGACAGCTTAAAGGGTTCCTCTGTTTACGTAATTTGCTCTTTCTTTTCCTGTTTTGTGGACTCAGTCCTTTTATAGTGTTGGGGCCTGCGTCTGTTCTTGCTTACATGGTGTAAATCGGGAGTAATATACTATATCGATGGAAAACTGATGTAAAGCCTCTCAAAGAAATCTGAATTCGAGCTTTTGCGTTTAATTCCAGCTTCCCTTGAATCTTTAGAATAGCTTGTTGCTGTAGTTAGCTCCATCTAATCTGACCTAAGTTCAAGGCATTGACTGTTGCAGGGATGGCTTTAGCATCACGTGGATGCAAACATATAATTTACATGCTACTTTTGTTATCTCTGACTCTGATCCCCTGCTTCTGAGGGCTGATGTAACGCCTGCTGAAGGGCGCAACCAGGGAAAGA
>NW_009612256.1:11017-27946 GCF_000690535.1 Cariama cristata
GGAAAGTGAGTATTTGTACGTAAAGGTTAGGGTAGTTCTGCTTGTAGACATTTTTACCGCTTCTGACTTGCAGGTGCAAGGGATGCTGTAGACAGAGAGGGGTAGGGAGGTGCTGGGCTGTGAAGGCAAGGAGACCTAATGGCCGACCTTCTCCACGTGCTCTTTGGGCTTGGTGAATTCACTCGAGAGAGTTCAGGGGCCAGGAGTGGTTTCTGGCCGTGTGCTCTCCTCGTCTCTGGAGGTGGTCGGAGGGTTCTGAAAGGGCCATGGGGGAAGTGAGAGTGCAGGCTTGGGATGTGGGCTTAGCTAGACCTTTCTTTCTGGTGATGAGAGTAGCCTTTTGGTAGCTCTTTCTAATAGTGATATGGGAGCAGGAGGAGAGATAAATACCAATTCTGTCTTTGCTTCTGCTAGAATGTACTGTGAATTGTTGCTTTATCTCTGCTGAATCACTCTACTGCTTACAATTGAGTTGGAAATTTTAAATTTATAGCATTCCTGAAATGAAGGAGCATGTTGGTGACTGTGCTCCACGTGCGAAATGCTGATTTCTACACATACGTTTCTTTCTTGTGGGTGATAGAAGAGCCTCTTAAGTGAAATGAACTGACGTGAATAATGAAGCAGAGTGACCTTTGACTGTTTTTGCTTACCCAAATGACACAAGACACGCAGTTTATGCTGCTAAATATCTGTGAAGTCATATTGTTGCTGGGTTTGTTATTAGTAGGTCTTTATCTTCTCTTCTAAAATCAACGGTTCCTTTTGTGAGATTTAAATTTTCCATGCAATCCCTTGCCTGTGGTAACAAAGGATGCCTGATTTAGCAGTGACACGTGCTAGTGAGACCTACCGTCAGGTGATTCAGGTCTGTTATTAGTTTTTACTTTGCTCCTGGGGGGGTACTTTTCAATTTAGTTTGGCCTGATATCTTATTGAAAACAAAAATGTTTTGCCCTTAGATTCATCAGAGGCTTTTAAAACCTGAATAGTGAGAAAAAAATCATGAAGTTCAAAGGCAAGAATTGTGTGTTTGAGAACATGGGAGCATTGGAATCCTTGAATCTTCAACTCATGCCGACAGCTTTCCACTTTACCCTCAACAGTAGTGTTGTCCCATTGCTGTTTGTCTCTTAAATCAGTCATCTGTGGAGCAAGAGGGGGAGGTGTCTGTATATAAGCATGAAGGTGTCAGATGCACGCACAGAAGTACCAAGCAAGGCATTTCCATCAGGAGTAGCAGAGCTGGCGGTGTCGCTGGTGTTGGGCCTTCTTTTGAAACATTGCATACACCCCACTTGTGTTCGTGAAAGGCACTCCAACGTGAGCAGTGGGGGTCAAGAATGCAGCATCAGTATGGGGAGCGGGCAGCTTAGCAAAGGGACTGTAATTGCCTGACTGAATGTGCCAACAAGCCTGAAGTCGTGTTTCAAAGCACACAAATACTGACTCAGGATACATCTACATTAGCAGTTTAGTTTGTACAAAGAATGTGCTTTTAAATTGAACCTCCTGGGTTTTCCCACTTTACCCGTTTGGGTTCTCATTGTGAAACAGTCTTGGGCTGTGGAAACTGGTGATAAAACTAAACTGCCAGACATGCTGCAGGAGCACACCTAAATCAGCTCTAGCTGCTAATGGGCTTGCAGCCTGTGGGGACAGAGTACGGAAACACTGCTTCCCTTCTCTCCCTGAAGCGTACCTCGTGGGAAAGTGTGCTTCTCACCACCAAGTGTTTTGCTCTACAGACGCGCTCCTGCTGCACCGTACTAGCTGCCAATGCAGGTACGACTGTAAGGCGTTAGCAATGGGTTTCACCTTGTCTGACTTAGCTTCTTCAAAGTAGCTCTGCTAGTCAGGAGCAGAGATATAGAAGACATGAATCACCCTCTGCTTTAAGTGGGTGCTCAAGATATGCTGAATCACCCTTAAGGGTCTTCTGTACTTTATTCCATATCCTGTAAAGGAAGCCTAACTTTCAGGCATCTTCTTGCATCTAACTGCTAGAGTTAAATGAAAAGAATCCCATGCAAAATGGGGAAGAATATATGCCGATAAGACCCTCCAAATTATAGGAGAATGATGCAAAGTAAACTATAAGATGATGACTCAGAAGCTCTTATTCTCAGGGCAATTATTTCAGAAGAATGAGGTATAATATTAACTAGCAAGTATTTTTACCTGGTAATATTAAACCAAGATGTTAAAAGAAGACACTATACATTTGGTTGTGGAAAATAATGATAAAAAAACTCCAAACCCTGAGAGTTTTCACATAGGTGATACATAATTCAGCAGCTCATCAGAAAGTTATGATTATGAAAGGGTTTTGTTTCAAATCCTAAACAATTTGCATGCTTTGCAGGAGGGAGGGAAAAAGCAGTAGTTAAATATTCATTTGGAAGCCGTACATGAGATAATGAAACTCTTCGCTAGGAAATGGATGTGGTGCTTGACTTAAGCCTTTCAGTGTCAGTTGGCCAACACAGGTGACCGAGTATGGTACGGTGTACTTGTACCACGGGTGCCTGTGCGGTGTCTCGCAGTAAAATAGAGAGAATAATTTCACAAAGGGCACCTCTAAGATTCTTAATTGCTCTTTTTTTCAAGCAGATTTTTTGATTCAGTGTTCAATTTAGGTTATTTGCCTAAATATTCTAAAAATGCATTTAGTCTGATCTAATCTGCTCTGAATGTTTTTGGTAAGTAGGACCATTAAGAGATGCCTGTGCAGTGTCTCGCAGTAAAATAGAATAATTTCACAAAGTGCACCTCTAAGATTCTTAATTGCTCTTTTTTCAAGCAGATTTTTTGATTCAGTGTTCAATTTAGGTTATTTGCCTAAATATTCTAAAAATGCATTTAGTCTGATCTAATCTGCTCTGAATGTTTTTGGTAAGTAGGACCATTAAGAGACTCTGGGGCACTTATACAGTTTGGATACTAGATTTGACTTTTCTTGGTTAGCTTGCAAATAACATTTGATAATGCATTACTTTTAAAACTTCCAATACATCTCTTTATTTGAAGATACTATGTTCAGTATGATCATTTTACGTGCTGTAGCATTAATGCTAGAAAAGCTGAAAAGAATAGGATCTTTAGCAAGGCATTTGCAGAGCTTTTAAAATTGGAGTCTTAAGATTGTTTTCAATGTGTCTGACTTGGTATTGTTCTGCTACACTAGCAAAGATCAGCTCTTTTTTTGATTCTCAGTCATTTTAATGGGGAATTCAACCTCAATTATACTGAATGTTATGTTCTTTTGGAAATTTATCAAGTATCATCATATTCTAAGACTGTTTTTCCTAGTCAGCAGCTTTTACATCAGGTCACTGTAAATCTTATGTGACTGCTCCAAGTTTAGTGGGCACTGTTTTTGTCCTGGTATCTATTTATGCAGTTTAGCTCTGGTAACCCCAGAGTCAATTTAGAAGAGGTAAACCTATTCAGACAAGCACTAAAATTAATCCAAACGTGCAGGCTTTATTGTTTCAAAACTGTTCACAATATTGGTTTAAATTTGCCAAGTATATTTGCCCAGGAAAGAAAATGGTATTAGACTTTACCTCTATATTAGAAAATAATGTGGCACAATAGAAACAGAACTGAAAAGCAGACTAATTGATCGTGAGGACTTGGCATCTGCACTATATGTTTTGGCAGGTTTTACTTTGAACTAGTCCTAGTCTGATATATGGGCTGAATGCCCCTTAGTTACTGGAAGGTATCAGGTGTGGTCCTGGAGAACATCTTTCAGTTTTCTTTTTTTCCAAAAGACTTCCTCCTTATGTGTTCTGAAACCTCTACCTGATGTAGAGCAAAGCACAGTAAGCAGAGATACTTGGAAGATCTACCTCAAACCCACTTTTGAACCAAACTAGATGCGTCCTATCACCTGGAAGCCTGCTGGAAGAAAAGTCTAGCTTCATCCAGTAACTGCCAATCAAGGCATTCAAGATGTCTACACCAAGATAATTTTTTTTCCTTCTGGATTCCGCCTAAACCAGTATGTTCCTTGTCTTCAAGAAGACTCTATTAAGAAATGTGCCAGAGAGTGTTTGGGGATGAATTTTTTTTTAGTTTCTCCTATTGAATTTTCTGTTTTGCATAGACAATTATTTACTAAAGAATGGCATGGTGTTGTTCTTTCCTATTGCGTGAGTGTCCCAGCTATCAAGAAACAGTCGTTCTCACTGCTTGTGCTCTCGGTGACTCTCTCATATGAAGCATCAGAGCTAAAATGAGAGCAATGGCAATGGATAGACCTATATGTGAATTCTGTTGTCTTTCAGGCGTTCATCTGACATGAACAGAATGCAGAGGTTTTCTTGAAAGTTTGCTGTTGGGAGTGGTTTGACATTGTGTGCTATACTTAAAAATAAGGAAAAGAGCAACTCTCTCTGGTGGGCAGGGTTCCTACCTGTGAGGTAGGCTGTGGATCCAACTCGCTCCTGTAAGAGGAGGAGGTATTGCACATGCTTCTGAGATATCTCTGCTCTTCTGGAAGGTAGATCTTCTTGCTCTTAGAAGAGAGCCTGTGTTTTGTTCTGGGATCAACAGAAGATAATGTGTTGAATGAAATGAATATTTGGAGATTCTGCTTTTGAATGGACTAAGCAAATGTATTATATATTTATTTAACTGGAAAAACCTGTCAGATTAATAAAATGTATTATTACTCTCTTGAATTCTCATATAGACCTTGCAGGTAAGAGGAATCCCTCTAATGGCACTGTTACTTGAGAGAAATTTGACTGATGAGCCTGGACTAGTAAGGGAGAAGAGGACTACCTAGCCCAAGCCATGAGTCTCCAATACCTTGATCCATTTAGAACTTTTTTCCCTCATTATTTAAAGACAGCATCTTTGTAAGTAACCCCAAACCATAACTGGTCCTCCTGTTAATGGGAAAAAGTAAAGATATTAAAATGCTTAATTTCCTATTGAAAAAAAAAATAATCCCACAGAGGAAAAAAAAAAGACAATGACAGACATGGAAACATTCCAGGTCAGGCTGGACAGGGCTCCGAGCAACCTAATCTAGGTGAAGATGTCCCTACCCATTGCAGGGGGGTTTGGCTAGATGACCTCTAAAGGTCCCTGCCAACCCAAAGCATTCTATGTTTCTATGAATAGTCTGTGTAGGTTATATGAATGTACATGTGGTGATGTCCTCATAAAATTGTTTGTCTTCTGCTTTCTAGAAATTATTTTCTGACAATAAGGAACCCGCTTAACTGACTCTTTGAGAGGGTAACAATTAATACTTTGTTATCGCAGGAGGGAATACTTCTGTGGTCAACTTCAGTGATTTGGACTGGCCTCTTTAATGCATGGCAACATCACAGTAATTTCACGTTATTGTTGAGCACTGCGGGAAGTGAACAGGGAGAATGGTATCTGGAAAGAGAATAAAAGGTGGAAACAAAGAATGTGAAGAAAAAGAATAAGACTCACTTGAGGGAGCTCGCGTTTGCATCTGGTTTTATGAGGCTGTGAAATTATACTACTTACTGAACGTGATTTTGATTGTGACTGTATCAACTATTGCCGTTATCACAGAAGTTTGTTTTAATGCCTTATGGAAACTGGCACTGGACTTCTCAAAGTTTTAAGTGCTTTTTTGTTCTAGGCTATAGAAACGCCTCTTAAAAAACAGAACAAGAAGCGCCAGAAAAAAAGGAAATGAACGAGGCTTTAGTAATGCTGGAAGTGGTTGGTATTAGAAGAGGAAAAAATGGATTTCAGGAAGCAGCTCCTGCAATGAACAGATTGTTTCATTTAAAGAACAGCAGATGTGTCATGGAGAGCTTTTCAAACTGTTATGATTTTGCCATTTCTTGCTATTGATTTTGTTGTCTTTCCTTGTCTTATTGCCAGATATATCTGCATAAGAGCAAAGCATATTGTTTAGGTTTCAATTAAGTTTGTTTTCCCCAAGAAGCAATAGTACTTTGGGTAAGAGTAATTGTTCGCTGTAGTGGGCGTTAGGCTACCTGATAGTGGCAAGGGTGATAAGAAAAATATTGTGACTCGGGAGATAAGCAACCTGTGATGACTTACTGCTAGTTTTGTAACTTCATGATCCCACTTTTGGTTAGTCTTGCTGGGTGCAGAAGTAGTCAGTCAAGCTACCAATAAAAAAGCACCACTATCTCTTTCTGTTCAATGCAGTGGGATTAAGGTGAAAAGCAATTCCTGCAGATCCTGTATGTGTGTGAATATCATGGACTGCCAGGTTGAAATGTCGGGTGTTTTCTGGAAAAGAAGAGAAAGAAGAATGGATTTTGTGGAGTAAATCAGGAAATACGTTTCCATAAATAAAAATATTCTTCTAGGGAGATGTGGGTGCCTGGGTTTCATTCTGGTCTCCAGAGAAAGAAATGGAGAACTGAAAGAGGAGACAAGGCTTTAAACCACCTCCCAGTTATGGAGATGGAGGGGATGTCAGTGTGGTGGGGTAGCGCTTGAAAGGAGTTTTATACGCCTCCTCTCAAAGGCCTGGATACAATGCTGGTTTATGTCCGCAGCTTCTAGTGAATTCTGCGGACTCAAATCACGTTTCCTTTGAACAGGCCGTAGCTGTATCTTGAGTGCACACCTACAGAAGCAAGTCTTCTGCCAGCACTGCTTGCGGTGCCTTGGTGTGTGTCCTTGCCTGGCCGCAGGCTGAACGAGCCAGGTATCTCTGGGAGGAAGCTCAGCTGCAAGCTGTCCTGGGCTTGGCCCCAGGGAGGTGCCTGGTGCTTGGGTCTGGGGCTGTCCCCTTGCCCCCTGGCTGGGGCAGTGAAGATGGGTCCTGGCTCCAGCACTGTGGCCACAGGGAACCACCAGCCTCCACCACGCCATGACAGCTCTTCAGAGTGAGAGGAATGGGTCTTGGTGGTGTCTTGGAGACTGGTGGCTGGTAGGTGGTCCTCAGTGCTCTCAGTCTCCTTCACCAATTTGGTGAAGAAATAGAACTGGTAAATAACTTACTCTTCTTCTAGTTTGTATGCTCCCTTTTCAGTATCCACCCACCTCCAGATTAATGCCTTTTGTCTTTTTGGATTGTTTTTTTTTGGTATCTTCTAATTGCCTGGTGTTCAAGTATTCATTCCTATTCTTAGTTTCCATAAGCTCTTTCTTCCTCTCCTAAGAAAGCAACAGAGCACCCTTTTTTGTCCTCCTCCCTGCCTATCTCTTTTTAAACCTTTTTATTTATTTATTTTGCAACATTCACTTGTGTGGGATATTTTCTTAAAAGCACAAACTTTGCTGTGTAACTGCTTTGCTGTGCCTGCTGCTCCGTAGTTAAGTGGTCCGGAGAACTAAACCACTTTTGACGTCTGCTCATTGTCAGTTCTTATTTGGTGCACATTATATTCAGAGGAATTTAGATGGGAAAAGCGAGTGGACAAATGGATCACAACTTTGAGGGAAAAGTTGGATTAATATAAAAGAGAGTGTTTGCCAGAAGTCGCCCTTGAGGTGACAGTGGGTTTAATGTTGTGTGTACTGTGATTTTGCTGTGCTGTGTTTGTGATAGCACACGGACAGCTCAGCTGGGGAGAGGCACTTCTCATCCAGCACGACGTAGCTGCGAAAGCTGTAAGCGGTGGGTTATACTGCATACTGGTAAATGGCCTTCGCTGGGATGCTGAAAGGTGTCTCCATGATGCTAACCGTAGGCAAGCCCATTGTCGGGGTGCTGTTTTTACCTGTCTGTTATTCACTAGCCAGTATTTATAAAAAATAAAAAATATCTATGCTATGTCACTCTCTTAATACCCCATAACTACCTCTGTCCTGGGGCACGTGTTTGTTCATAGAGACTGCTGGAGCAGGCAGCAGTTTCAACATCCTCCTGCTCACTCCGCTGTGCGGAGAACTTTCTGGGAGTGTGCGAGATCCTGGTTCACTCCACCATTCGTCTGTGAGAATTTGCAACCAAATGTTGTTCTTTTCCAAGAAAGTACCACAGCATTATATGTAAGGATTATTTTGGAAAGTGGGTTCTCTGCACTACCTGTTAGTGATGCTAACAAGAATCAAGAAATTTGATTGTGCATCTCTGCTCCTGTAAATGTTTCTCTTGCTACTAGAGTATCAGCAGCAGAGATGGAGACCCTTTGACATTATGTTCTTGGTGCGAGGGGCAGAGTCAGAGAAGACAGACTGCTGATAAAACTTTATTTTGTAAATGGTGCCTTGAAGACTAGCGCTTCAGTTCAAAACCTTAGTGTTTTGTGCAAGCTGCCTCAAAGATAATTTTAGGTTAAAATTTTTTTGTTTTCTGCATTTTCTTTTGTTTGGTATGCCTGAGAAATCAGTTCCTTGTAAAGCTGTCCTATATTTATAGATTTAGTTCAGGCTGGGAGTAAAGGGTTCTGGGGATGCAAAAGGCAGGATTTTCTCTCTGCCTATCTGACCTCCAGTCAATAAAGCTTCCTTTCAACTTTTTATTAAGTATTGAACCTTCTATTTTTTAAGGGTTTATCAAAGTTATTATTTCACCATTAATCCATTCTATAGTACAAAGTTGTTCAAAATCCTCTGCTTGCAGTTGTGGACTGTAGCTCACCTCGCTTTCACAAACTCTTACAGCATGCTAGGCTGCACATCCAAATGTGGCAAAGAGAAAGGGCCCTGAATGGAGACAGGTTATGTGGGCTTAAATTTAGGCCTTAATATAATGTCTAAGGAGGACCCTGGACAACAGATACAATGACCTAGAGGATGCAAAATCCTAGTCATATAAGTATATAACGTGAAAGACACCATAGTTTCCCTTTGGCCACTGAATATTGTGTAACTGCCCTTCCCTTAAAAACAAATGGATTTCTCTGTTCACCTATTTGCTCTAAATAAAGAGCTGCTTTGTTTTGACTCTTTGGAAAGAGCTATGTGCATAGAATCATAGAATCATTGAATCATTATGCTTGGAAGAGACCTCAAAGATCATCAAGTCCAACCGTATACCTGATGCCACCATGCACGTTAAACCCACTAAACCATGTCTCGAAGTGCCACATCTAAATGTTTTTGAACACCTCCAGGGATGGTGACTCCACCACCTCCCTGGGGAGCCCGTTCCAATGGTTGACAACTCTTACAGTGAAGAAGTTCTTTCTAACGTCGAGTTTGAACCTCCCCTGGTGCAACTTGAGACAGTTTCCTCTTGTCCTATCGCTAGTTACCGGCGAGAAGAGGCCGCCCTCCACCTCGCTACAACCTCCTTTCAGGTCGTTGTAGAGAGCGATCAGGTCTCCCCTCAGCCTCCTCTTCTCCAGACCAAACCCCCCCAGCTCCCTCAGCCGCTCCCCATCAGACTTGTGCTCCAGGTCCTTTTCCAGCTTGTAAAGCATAGTTCCAAGAGGCTTTTCTCTTTCATCAGTGTTGTGTGTTTTGCCTCTACTTTGATACAGTTTACCTGTCACTTTCTTCCTTTCCTATAAAGATGGGTGTTTACAGGAAAATACATTTTGCCTATTTTTAAGCAGCATTTCCACGTTCTTGATGGCAAGCTGTGATATGTATGTTCTTCTAGAGGCACAAAGAGTTTATAATGAGTCGTTACTATAATTTGTGTGTATGTCTGATACTATTGTAGCTTTCCAGGCAGATGTCCCATCCACTGTGTGTTCCCAGTTTCAGTCCGATGAACTGCTAAAGCTACTGGATGCTCAACAGTAGCTCTGGCATCCCACAATGGATTAGTAATAACTTGTCTTCAAGATGAAGAGGCTTTAAGTACAGCACACAATCAGTAGCCCACACTGGAAGAAACGAATCAGAAAACCACTGTTCCATAAGCACAGAATTGAAAAAGCTGCATAAGTAAAATGACAGACTATTCATTCCAGTTTGGAAAACATGAATAGGATTTCTGATGAAGCTTAATTTTCTTCAAGCTCTTCAGCCCTGGATAAACCATTTAAAATAAAAATAGATGTGTTATGGAGCATTGTGCTTGTCACTGTTTATTATTTTGAAAAAGCACGGGTCCTCCTCTTCTTTGCTAATGACAAATAATGAGTTGAATCCTGATCTCAATTTCAGCAGTACGGAAGTGGGATAATTCCCCCGGCTGCAGTGACTTTGCTTCACATTTATGGCAGAAAATGGAAGGAAGCATCTGGGCTAGGGATTTTAATGGCGTGCAAATAACACAAAGTGTATTCTCTGACATGTCACTGAGCTGTAGACTTTTAAATTGTTTGGTGTAAATAAAATGAACTTCCAGTAGATAAAACTTTAATTGAAGAAGATGTATTTTACTGAACAATGTTTTGCATCGCTATTGTCACCAAATGAACCTTCTAGGCATCCTATGCCCTTTGTACTGACTGAAATCTATTTCGCCTTTGAACAGAATGCATGCGTCCTTGAATGATTTGTACTGTCCGGTCTGCAGTTCAGTTAAACTTACTAGATCTTAGAGAACTTGCCCATTTCAAGAGATTTAAAAACCAAAAAAGAGCCCACAAAACCTGCAAGACCCCCAGTGCTTTGGTAAACTTTCAACCTGGGGATACGCTCACATGCCAGTGAGTTGAGTTGGCTGGGGAAGTTGTTGAGCAAAGGCAATGCTTTAACGCTGGATACGGAGTCTGCCCTGACTCTTTCTGGGCACTGTCTTGCTGTTCAAATAGCCACGTTCACGCCGGTGAGCCTTCTTACCCAGCACGGCCCCAGTCAGCTCTGTTGATGTTAGGAGAATCTCACCTTTGATTAGATAAATGAGAAGCTCCTTGGGGAACATGCAGATCTGTGCTGGACATACTGAAAAGCTGGAGCAGAAGATGGATAGGAACAGCAAAATACAGCCTCCCCTTTTCCTCCTGATTGTTTCTTTTCTTACACAATTGTTCTTTGCTGCAATCAAAAGGATGGATGAGAGCATAAGTCAGCATCTTTTGAAAAACATGTTAATGAGCTTGTAGATTACTTTCTCATTTTTTCTGTACTTCTAGCCATTTTGCAGTGTAACACATACAGAGCAGATGAGGTCATATAAATCTTTGTTGCAGCAGACCTGTTTTCAGCTAAGGCCTCTGCCTTTTGTTTGCTGTATTTTTTAAAGTGCAAGATCACATGTAGCTGGAAGAAGTGTTTTTGAACATTCATTTTCTAAAGAGCTGATCAAATGGCCAGGCTGTTAGTGAATGTTTTTGGAAACTGCTTTGTCTTTACAGTGGTACTCGGGGAATTACAATATACTATTTTTTAGCCACTGTCAGTTTGCAGGTTTTCTTTGTTCTCTCTTACGGAAGTATCTGTACGAGCGCGCAAAGGAATGTTACGTTACCCTAGTGTGACCAGCCAAAACCAAGGAACAATGTGTGATCAGCCATCAAAATATTTTGCCAACAAGTAGTTTAGTAGTCTCACATAGCCTAAGAACAGATGCAATGAACCAAATACCTTACAAGAGATGAGGAAGGCAAAC
The DNA here is from genome assembly GCF_000690535.1 of Cariama cristata. Lineage (NCBI taxonomy): Eukaryota > Metazoa > Chordata > Aves > Cariamiformes > Cariamidae > Cariama > Cariama cristata. The sequence continues at coordinate 22,452 of NW_009612256.1, forward strand.
AGGGAAAAAAAGATTACCTACCTCAGGCTGCTGATTTATTTGGGACTGTAATTTTGTCAGCCCTAGCTTAGATGGTGGTCACCGAAATAAATGCTTCATTTGTAAGCAGGATTCTTTTTTAAAGGAAATTGCAGACGTTTTTGAAGGCTTGGAGATGTATTTATTTGTTTTTCATGCCAGTGTGCCAGATGAAAGATAAGGTGACACACTGGTAAATGCAGAAAGAAAATAAAAATATCAAAAATAAAAATAAATGTTTGCAAAACACTCAGTGGGAAACACATGATTCAACCACAGAGAGAGGAATGTGTAATCTGTTGAGGTAACAGTTGTTTCTGTTTGTGCTGATATATTTTTTGGATCAGATTTTGATCCTAATGAGTTGTACTTAATAGTACGAGGCTGTGGCCTGAAATGATGTCTTTCATTGTCAGGGGAAAGGCTACCAGGAAAGAGCCAGTGGGTTTCAGATCAACTTTTTCTTTACAGACAGTTCATTTCAGTGGCACCGCTTAGCAGAACAAACTCTCGATTCATGTCTGCAAGTACACAAGACTAAAGCTGGCTGTTCTCTTCATTTGTTTCAGCGGACATGGAGCCCGAATGGGACTTCCCACCAAGTTATACTCTGAAGCGTCAGCCGTTTGAACATCCTTTTTTCAAGTGAGTAATTCCTTTTGATCCCGGGGTTGTCCTCTCGGTGGTGAAGTGTCTCAAAGCGTAGTCAGTACTGTCAGAGTGTTATGAATGCTGGAGATACTAAAGAGATCGCTGTGGATCATGGGCTTGGCGTTTTGTTATAGCTGTCTTTATACTTAGTCTGCCCACAGTCCCAAGGCTTTCAGCATAGTTATAACTTTGGTGCAATGTCCTGAATGAAATTGTCTGGGATGTGAAAATAGCCACCTTTTATCTGAAGTGGATTTTTTCCACTATAACGCTGACAGTACTAACGTGAAGTTACTGCATCGCTTATTAACCATGATTGAATAGTATCCATCACGTTCAAATGGTAAAGTCTTTTATCCTCCTCTCCTCAGTGAAGCTTGACAATTCCCTTGGACTGGTATAATAATATTTTTATTCTATCATTAATATTTAATAGTGTAAGTGAGAAATGAACACTTTATGGACCATCCATAACCTCTCCAGAGTTTGTATTGGTGACTTTAAATTGTTCACCCGAGACATAAGAGTTTACATGCTCTCAGAGTGACTATAACAAATAGATGAAGAACATTATGGAAAGCATTTGCCTTGTACTTCTTCTAGGGCGAGTGAAATGCAATAGGTCAGCTTGTCTTGTTAACAGAAATCCACCAGGATGAATAACCAGATTTCAGGAGGATACATCTAAAATGTATCATTCAGAATAGAATAACCTATATTTAAGTGTAAAATTGGATTAGTTTCTGATATTTGATCTGCATGGGAGAGAAACTGTGCTTTGCCTTGCTTTAAAGACCCTCAAGGAAAAGGAGTGCTGCGTGTATCCTGGGGAGAAATGAAAAGGAAAGGCAGAGCCTTTTCAACTGCATTCCCAGGGACCTTGCTTTTCCTTTTTGCCTGCTTTCCCTGCTCCCTTCCCTCTTCCCACAGCAAAGGAAGGTGGGGGATAGGAGAGGGAGGAAAATTGCTGAGAGTCAATGCTTGTGGGATCTAGAAAGGAGAGCCAGCTCACGGGAGAGCTAAGGCAGCCCTGAGGTTAGTGGGTAATGCAGGGCAGCAAGACAGCCCTGGGAAACACAGCGCTTGTAAATGCTGGAGTTGCAGTCTGGGGATTGCTGTCCAAAGCTGCACACTGTTGCTCAAGTTATGTTGTAGAATTGCTCTCTCATACAGGTTTTTAAATTGGGGCTAAGGAGAAAAGTAGGATGTGCGCACAGTGGGGTAACAGGAGAAGGGCAAAGGGGACGAACGTGCAAATTTGTCTGAATGAGTGCTCTCAGTAATGCAAATTCAAAAAAATATATTTGCACGTCAGCACATCAGAGTGAAAGGTAAATGTTTTGTGGCTCTCTTGATGGAGTAGGTGTAACCTCCTCCGTTGGCATTTAGGGTTTGCTCTTCAATACTGCTTGGCACTGCGGGAAAGTTTTGAGAAGTGGGTATAGTATCAGTTCGTCCATTTATTTTTTAAAAGGAATCTATAAAATAAAAAGAGATACCCTTGTTGCCACGAAAGGACTTTTCAAATTAATTTTGTGTTCTCAAAGAGATGTGTTATCTATAAATGGCTAAAGCACCAGACAGGTTTTTGGTACAATTATCCTGTCATTATTAAAGAGGAGCGATGTATTTAGTAAATTTGCAAGGCATTCTGCCTCTGTCTTCTGTGCGTGTGTTTTTTTTTTTTTTTAAATTATTGTTTGTGGTTTTCTTGTTTGTTTTTTTGTTGTTGCAGGGTTTTTTTTTTTATTTTGTTTTCCAGAAGCTTTCAAAGGAAGGTGAAATCAGGGCCTTGATTAGCTTCTCTAAAAATTTCTCATTCTATATTAGAATCAGTCCTAAGCTTTGTGTGTTACATTTCAGACTAATGTTTATATAAGGTGATCATCTATAGCAGATATGGTTCTATATTGATAAATAGGATGTGCCTTACTGTGCTGTGATGTTATTCATTAGGAGGCATAAACAACTGAACTTGCAAATCATTTCTCTGGAGGATGTTTTTTGAAAACTACCTAATTGGCAGTTGTCTGAAGTAAATTGCTTGATATTGGTCAATGGTAAATTGTGATCGTGTTAATTTAATTGCAGTTCTGTCAATGGTATAATTAACGCTGCTATCAAAGCAACGAATCAGTTCATTGCAAAAAAGGCAGCACTATGATACCAAATTCCCAGTTGCCGTGACACAGAATGCAATTCTGCATAATAACAACATTGTCTCTGCCCATTGCAAACAAGAGCCATTGTTTTCCATGGAAACAGTGGTAACTGGATGCAATGGTGTTCTGCATTATTACAAATAATGCAAGAAAATTGTCCTAGAAAGACTGCTGTCACTCTAAAAGTAAGTTACCTTCCTAGCTGTCTGGGAAAAGAAGTGACCGGGAGCTCAGTTTTATGGTCCGTTACGATTGACAGAGATACTGCTGTGGACATTGCCTGGAAATGATGGGGTTTTTCTGCATGACGCACAGAGAAGCAGATGCTGGGAGAAGACTTGGAAAATCCCTTTATTACCCCTTTTCCACATTTGTATTTTCTGTTCTCACTTTTAGGAATCATTCGGGCTAATATGACACGGACTCTGTCCCACACGCACCTTCTTTTCTTCAGATGACTTTCTCAGGCATAAAGTGGCCCTCTTCTTTCCTCTTACCCCCAACCCATGCTAACGTCTGCCTCCCGTTATCAAAGGCACGTCTTGCCATCACCTGAACCTTTGAGATTACTGGTTTGGTTTTGTTCTGGCTGGGTGGGAACAGAACCATGTGCTTTTATTTCCCCAGCGCTTTGGTTGAGCAGTTGTAGGGCAGCATTGCTGAGAAACTGCGTTAAGGGACAGACTCTGGCACCTCCAGCGTTCACTGTATGCTGGCAGAGCAGCAAAAAAGTGACCATAAAGATTGGCTAAGCAGGCAACTTACACAAGTGTGTATATATATATTTTTTTTTTTTGTCATTGAGGTATACTCCAGTGAGCTGTAGGTGTTGAGGAGAGTGGGAAAGAGGAGGGTTATTGCTGTATCACCGGTGCATTCTGGCCATCTCCACATGCCAAAGTGTCCTGCTGGAGCTTACTGCGGCTGATGCGATTTCAAACAGCCCAGCGACTCTGTAGGCAGCTCCTTAAGACTTGTTGGGTACCTACCTCATCTGCAAAGGTCGGGAAGCTGCAGAAGCTGCTTCCTAGAGCCATTCCACTTGCCTTTTTTTTTTTTTATTTTTTCCCTCTCCCCTGAGCCGTGCTATGTACTGCCTGGCCAGTGCTATGCTTCATATCCAAAGACTGCAATTTGAGAGGAAGACTCTCACCATAGAGTCAAGCTATGCAGTTGAATGATTACAGCTACTTGTTGTAATGGACTCACCTACTCGTTGTTCTTCCCTCTCCAATTGCTTTGTATTGGTTCTGATATAAGCACTTAAAAGTGAACTAGGGTGTTGTAGGAGGCAGGACTGTTAGCCTCATATTCTTAGACATTATCTCCTGTCTGTTCTTCCCATATGCAGAGAACACCCACAGGCACAGACATATGTAACTGCTTATGGGTAATTATGACTTTCTAAATTTGTCTATTTTATTTTTAATCGTAGTATTTTCTCAATTCTGTTTTACATGATGAAATAAAACGAGATATATCTAAAAATAAATTCCCTTCTCCAACATCTAGTATGCTGCAGTCAACAGGCTGGCATTGTAAGAGCAACGCAAGAAGCTCTTGGCAGGTGCTTTTAAAGGGCACTTTCGGAGCTGGCTACTCTAAGAGGCCAGGCTCTGCAAACCTACTTGAAGCAGGAGCCCAATAATTCTGGGTGGAAAATACCAGTAGATATTGCAGATTTTCTTCTAATTGGTAAATGCTCTCAAGGTATGTTAAAGGAGTATATTTGAAAGATAATAAATCAGTGCTAATAAAGTCCAGAGAAGAACTTTGTACCTGTAACTTGTATCTCAACTTTATTTCATAAGAAAGTTAAAGATTTGCAAAGACAAGCTAGCACCACTTAATGAAAAAGCACGGTTTTTCCTTTTTTCTCCTTTTCTTTTTTTTTTTTTTTTTGGACTGATCAAGACAGACAACCTGAGGAAAAATATTCAGGCAAAATGCTCATATTTGAAACTCAAACATATAAAAAAAGATATCTAATATTTTCCGTTTATATGCCATATGCTATGAGTTCATTTGTAGAATTAATGACTGAAGGAGACTTGTACCTTTATAGACTAAACAGGTAGTATTTCCTATTTGAAGTGCTAAATGGAAATCTGAGCAGACATTGATACTGATGATTTGAAAGAAAACTGAGTTTGGGAAATGTTGTTACCGTCTAGCTAAAACAGTAACAGCATAGAAACGGTATTGGCTTTGGTAAGAGTGCTGATACTTGAAAAATAAGGCCGTATAAATGTATTTGAGGAGGAAGGGAGTGCATTTGTACAGGTATGGGTTCTTATCAATTACCTTTTATCCCAATATAAAGCTCAGGAAGAACATGAACCTTATGTTTCCTTTAAAACATAATTACAGCAACTGCATTTCTTAAGAATTTATTTAGGAAGGAGATCAACATGAACGCTTCTTAATTCACACAAAAGAAATACTGTTGAGAGGAAAAAGGCAAGCTGCTTTGGAGTATTTTAACACAAATGGTAACAGTTAAGAGCATTTTGAGAGTCAACAGTAAATTGAAGGACAATAAATCACACAGATTTTACATGTAGTAGCTTTATAATTGCAAGCAGCAAGATTTAAATAACTGGAAGATTTCTCTTTGGAAAGATTTTTATATTAATTCACTTTCATATCCCTCTTATCTCACTC
>NW_009612256.1:27962-63750 GCF_000690535.1 Cariama cristata
GATGTTAATTTAGTTTGTCTTTAAATTGCCTCTCCGTTGCATGTCGTGCATTTGTACAAAGTACACTCTTTTCTATCGCTGTCCGTTGCCATGCTCTTTATGTATCTGCCTGTCTGTAAGCTGGTAAGTGTCCGTGGGAATTTCTATCGGTAGGAAACATCCAATCCTACATAGTTGGCAGTTAACAATTGAGCATAAAGGCTTGTAATTCTTTTATTGCATCTTGTTTAGGTAATTGCAGCTCTCTCTTTAGCCAAATTCTTAATTTTTAGTCTACTAAGTTCACTGGTAGTAAGTGAGAAAACATTGTGTTTTAATTTTTGGTGATTTTTGTTTAGCTCTTGTGTTAAGAAAAAGATTAAGGTATCTGATCTGTTCGTTACTTTCCATGCCTTCTCTTTATACTGTGTGTTCTAGTCTTTCCTGCATTTTTCTTGCAAATAAATTATTTCTCCGTATTTCTAAAAATCAGACAACCCCCCTTTTCCATGTTTTTGCTTCTGCTATATACTTTTGAAGTAGGATGTTTAGAGAGAAGCGTCAGAGCCAGGGTCAGATGCCTGGATAACAAGATTTATAAGAATTGAAGAAGATGTTATTGAGGGAGCCAAGCTACACCTGCATACACCACACATGATACCAATTCACAGAAGCAATAAGATGGAAATTAAGATTCATATCTCTAAAATTCATAACCTCTATCTCCCTAACTACACATATGTGCTTTACCGTTCCTACCATTACAGCTACTGCACCCTAGAAACCACATGTTGCACTTTGGATGACTCCGAATTTCACATTGTGGGAGAAGCAGCTTGAAATATTCAGGGAAAGCTGAAACATTTCCCGTGGTAGAGAAAACATTAGTAAGGACTGCAAATGCATAAAGCATGTTCTGATGTGTAATAGGAAGTGGTTGGAAATCTTTTTGGGATGATCTTAAGTTTTCACAGCTTGTAAATATTTTACAATTCAGACAGCTGCAAAAAGCTGAGCACTGTGAGATCTCTGCGGTCTGCACTTCAAGTGATGAGGTCGTAACACTCCTTTCAGAAGGAAATGAGTAGGTTCCAGGTAACAAAGTTTGTGTTGGTGTCAACGTGGCGGTGGGGGCGGGCGGGGAGAAGGAAAAAGAGACAAAAACTTGTTCAGTCTTTGGCCTGACATCTCTATGAACAGTTATTTCCATGGTGAACTTTGTAATCTGTCTATTCTGTACGAGCAATGTGAATTTACTATTTGTGATACTGTAAATTACAAACCTCAGTTTATAATTTGTGTCACTGACTGGGCAGATTTTGCACGTTAGTTCACTATTTCATGACAACCGCCTCATAACGAAAAATAAAGCGTAAACCTCTGCTACAGCATATAGTTTAGATCAATATCAGATTGCTGCAGCATTTTGTTTGTGTGTGTTTTTTTTTCTTTCCCCTCACTGAAGCTCAGAATTATTCTAGATTAATGTTATATTCGAGGGCAAAATAACATTAGTGTGCTTTGATGGCTCTCTGATCTAAGATAAATATCTGACCTAGCTGTAGGGCAGGAGATGTGGAAGCTAATATTCCACTATAAGCTATACATTGAAAGCATACCTACCTTAGTTTAAACAACTCTATTCTCTCTCCTTTTTTTTCCCCCAAATCAATAGCTATTGCTTATTTTTAGACAGAATGTTGGACACTTATATAGCTCTATTCTGTGCATTCAGTTCTCGAGTATAGTATTTGCATTGAGCTTTTTGCAGAAGTAATCGTGCGTACATCAGGAAGGACATGGTTATATGTTATACAACAGCTTTAGAACATTTGTCCAAAAGGATGCTTTCTTTCCTAGACACTGCATCAGATTTCTTTCTGATCCTTTCAGTGGAGACTGAGTCTGGTTTCATTCAAAGCAACCAAAACACATCTAAGAGTGTTTGGGAAATAGGTCTTGAAATAAAATGCATGTTGTCGTCATGACAACTAAAATGCTAAAAAGGATGCAGAGAATGATTATTAAATAAGATGTTGCATCTAGTTGTTATGGCAACTATACAGTAATATGAAAAATGTGACTTTTCAGAACAATGTTGTGTGAAAAGTTTTCCTCATTATGGTATTTTTACAATGATATGTCTTGATGCGGGGGCCGGGGCGGGGAAGAGTAGTGGAGAACCCGGTACAAAAGGCAGTCAGGATTCAGCGATCTGCCTCAGTCTATTTACCTTAAGTACTGTGCTGTTCCGTGGAGGGTGTCTCTGCTTGGTTTCCAGTCCTGTTGTAGGTGGATCAGAACACAGAAAACACCAGAATGTATCCCAGCATTCTTTCCCAACGTTATAGTCCTGTAATTCAAGGCCACGTTTCACTGAGCGATAAGCCTTCACGGCCCTTTCTTTACTCTCAATGGGGTACGTGAAGTCCCGGCAGCAGTTAAGGAATGGACTGTGTGAAACCCTCACACAAAAATGGGATAGGGAAAAAGTTAATGCTAAAGAGTAGTATTAAGAGGCTTTAGTTTTGTGAAAGAGTTTGTTTTTCAGCACACAGGGCGAGTTCCTTGTTTGTTTAGCTTAGAACTTCCTAACAAATGAGTATTTGCTAATAAAATCATTAAATGGATTGTATAAAGGTACTTTGGTAGCCAGGAAGCCTCTTCAGCAGCAACTGCAGTGGCAGTGAGTATCTGGGCTCTGTGCCACAGCTTGTGGTATGAGCAGTGCTAAAAAAAAAAGCTGCCTTGCCCAGCACAACAGAAAGGAGGTACCGAGCTCAGGGAAGCCAAAATATCCCCGTGCTGTTTTCCCTTGTGTGCAGCGCACAGCTGGCTCCATCCTGCGAGGCGCTGTGCTTTGTTCGTCCTGGTTATCAGCCCTCTTCTAGGGAACGCTGGCAGGGAGACGGGGAGCCTTCCTCTCCCGGCGGTGCTCCCTTCCTGGAGACGGGAGTGGGTGCCGGGAAGAGGAATGAGCAGGGACCCTATGGAAAGCCGTGGTCAGAGATACTGGTGCAGATGCACGGGAGTGTATGGGCTTCGTGCGTAAATGCTGGCCACCTCCTTGGCCCCTTGGGTTCGACCGCAGCAGGAGGTGAGGCAAGGCTGATCAGGATTTTTGTCCGAGCAGTTTCTCTCCATGAAAAAGTGGTTCTCCAGTTAAATAATTTTAAAAATCTTTTTTCTATGAAAAATAACTGCTGTGTGTGGAGACACCTTTTTTTTTTCTTAAAAATAAAAATACATAGATATGTTTTTAAAATAACAAAGCTAAAATATTGCAACTAAGGAAGATTGTTGTGGATGCTCTGTTGCAGTGCATCCTGGCACTTAGAGGTTACTTGTCTGATGTCTGGCTTTCTCTTTCAGGGCTGAGCTCCCAAGCTGGACTTAGTCTTGTGAGTACTTTCAACCAAAGTTCTCTCCTGTAACATTGATCCTCTTGGTATCAGTTGAAAGGATGTAATGCATCTAGAGGTGAAGGAGAATTTGAGCTTGAAGCACTAGAAGAACAGTAAGTAGCAGAAGGTGACAGAATAGTTTTTCAGAGTTATTACTAAAAGTATGAGACTTCCGAGGGAGGCAGAGAACGTGTTTTGAAGCCTGAACATAGGCCTGCATAGAATTAGGGTATATTGTGATTTTTGCAGATCTGAAAGCAGTTGTTGCATACTTGTGTTGAAAATACCTGTGAACCATGCCCTGAGGTCAGATGTTAGCTGCTCCTCCTTGGGATTGTAACGGCAGAGCGCCAGGCTAGCTGCGATGACTTCTGCCTTGGAAGCTTTTTTATTTTTTACTCTATTTCGAAATTCAGAGGACAGTGAGTTTTTAGTAGAAACTGTGGCTGCAGGCCTGCATTTCTTAATCTTCATGTTGTTTTCTACTGTGTGTGTACCTGACGTATGGGCTCAGTTGACTTTACTGACAAGGTTGGAAAAAGAGTGTTCTGGGAAAAGTTGGCTTCCAACGCAGAGGCTGGAAGTGGGGGGTCGGTGGTGAGGAACCACCTGAAGGAGGACAGGGGAAAGGAGCCGATGTGGTAATAAACTGCAGCTTTTTTCTCTCACTTTGGGGCTGTAAAATCAAAGCCAGCAAAGCTCTTCCAAGCAGAATGTTGTTAAAAAGCCCTGAACTCCTTTGCCCGGCTTCTGCAGCCTCAGCTGTTTTCGTTACTGCAAGTTCTTGTTTTATCTCGCAAGACTAAATTAAATGGTTTTGCTAGCCCAGAGAAAATTAATTTGAATCACTTCCCTGCCTCTAATAGACTGCCCCGCTGGCATAAGCAGAGGTCCTGAAAGCATGAAGAGATGTCCAAGCCACCTGTGCGCAGCAGGCCCTTGTCCCACATGGCTAGTAATAGCTCATGAAAAGAATGTGGGTTCACCACTAATCAAATTAATATATTTCCCTGAGGGAAGGACCAATTACATACCTCTGCGTAGTATCTATACCGTGGCGAATTCTCAAAGCACAACTTAACGATGCCAACAAAATTTGCCAGTTACTGCTAATCTTCTGATTTCTTATTCATGGATAAAACCAGGTGGTAAGAGAGTTGCGTGCAACACCACCTTGCTGTGAACATGTGCGTCCCCGGGTAGCGGTGTTATTTCACCGTGCCGTCTGCTCTCGGGGGGACGTGGAGACTGCTTGGCATCCTGCTGGGATTGACAGGGCAGTTTTGAAATACAAATGTAAGTGCAGAGTGCTCGCGAGAGTAGGTCAATCAGAATGCAAATGATTAAAAACTGTTGAACTAAATGTGGAAAAAAAGGAAGATGTGTACTGGGGAAAGATTATGAGGAGAAGAAAGGTTGATACGCTTTAGAAGAGGCCAGACAGAGATTGATGTCTAATTACTAGACTCTCTTTTACTAACTGGTTGAACAAATCTGCCAACAGGAAATCTGATTAAGGAAAAGCATCTAGACCATATTCTTAGGAATATCTTCCTGCCTTTTTTCTCCTCTGACTGAGAAGAGTCCTGGAGGAGTGCTGGGCTCAGGCCGCAGGTTAGCTTTGGTCTTCTCTGCCCTTTGCAAAGTACAGTCTGTTTATACTTCCGTTAGCTGTGCCTCCCTTCCCGAGTTCTCATGCGAGGCTCTGCGGTGATCAGAAGTGGTGGGTGTAAAACTTCCTTCATTGTGTGAGCGCGGCAGGAGCTTTTCCCAGGAACATCCAACTTGGCTTTTCTGTGATACTTTGCACAATGCCTTTCTTCTGACCAGAATGCACCTGAGAAGTGTGACTGGATGTTTAATGTCTTTCAGAATTCAAACTTTTCAATCCTCTAGGAATAGATGAGGTGTGTTTCCTGGCTTTGATAAAACCCGTGCAGCCAACCCAAGGCTCTTGATGAGCTGCTGGCAGCCCCTCTAGGGAAATGCACAAGGTAGCTCCACCGTGGACTGATCCTGCTTTGTCACTCCTGGAAAGAAACACTACATAGATTTTTGGAATAGTAAAGCTTCAAGATATTCCAGTGCAGAATATGCACGATTTTCTTATCTTTTTAATAAAGAGGGGTCTATGAAACGTGGTGCTTCTGTTCTAGTCTGAGGGAAAGGAGAAGGATGTGGTGAGGAGAACAAAAAGTGGAAGCTGAGAGAAGGCAGTGAGCTAAAAACTCAAGCGCTTCCTCCTACAGTCACTGTAGCTTCATTGTGTCTCCTGACTACTGCAATCAGCTCAACATATCGTGGTTTCTGCAGGCATCTGGGGCAGTCAGTGGATGTGAAGAAAGATAGAAGGGAAAGGAGAAATTATTTTTGCATTTTGATGATTTGAAAGCTTTCTCCAAGTTCATTTTATTCTAATGTGGAAAGGTGCAGCTGGTGAAGTGTTCACTGAAGCACAGCAGAAAAATGAGCACTGCAGGAATCTGAGGGGATGCTGCAGAGTTTTGGTGCAGTGATTTGCAAAATAGATGGGACACTGGAAATAAATTTTTGGTCTAGCTGGAATTCTGAAAGCTCCATGGTATGGTAATGCAGTTTGTTCATAGCCTTCTAAAAATGTCAATTGCAAATATGTGTGTTTATTTGATCATGACTCATCCAGACAGATAAGTCAAGGGACAGCAATGGGGAAGTGTTTGCTGTTCTCGTTCTTCTAAATAGCTTCACTTTCAGGTTGCTGAAAAGGTGTTTGATTGCAGCTGGATATTTTTTCCTCTTCAATTGTTTAATGATACTGGTTTTACTTCAATTGGGATTGGCAACAATAGTCCTTTAAAAGTGTTTTCCATTGTTCTCTGAGTGTTTCTTACTATATAGGGCTTGATAAAGCAGCAAATAGTGGGGACAGGGATGAGGTTGTTTTGGGACTTTTTTTTTGTTTTGGAAATGTCTGTATTCACTGTACATTTGCTTCATTGCATTGTCATTTTTCTGAAGGCTTTATTTTATCTCTCCTCATAGGAATAACGAGAAAAAAGCCCAGTCTCAGGGGAAAATCAGAGACAATGATTATTAAAATAACAATAACAACAAAAAACCCCACAGAAGTGATTCTTTTTCTCTTGTTAAGAATTCATCCATGGAATCTTGATCTGTATTTCTATAAAGATCACCTAGGGTACAACTGTGTTTCCTTTCTGGCTTCTTCTGTAGCATGACAAAGGGTCTGTTGTTGTCATTTCCTCTGAAACTGTACTTTTGTGTATTTTGCCCTGGTCACCGCCCTGTGGCTAAACAAGGCCTGAAGGTGCAGAAAGAGGACTTGGGTATGACTCTGGCGTTAACTGCAGACCAGACCAGGTAGCTTGGACTTAACTGATCTGGGTACCAAAACTAGTCCAGCCGTGATATCCTATAGCTCGACATGGGATGACTGATGCCCTCTTCTGAAGCTGGGTACTTACATGTGAACTTCCTTTCTGTGGTTGCTTTGGGTCTCAAAGCACAGTAGAGAGACAAAAATGCGATGGCAATGCTTGTTGCCCAATGTGGCCATGTTAGGCAGTGCCCTAATATTGATCTAAAGTGACTGGGACTTCAAACCAAGATGCATTATGGTCTATGCTCTGAAAAGCAAATGTGAGCATAAGAATTCTCTTATCTCATGTAGTATGAAGTTATCATTGCCATTTCAGTTGCTCCCATTTTTTAAAACTGAGAAATAAGAATAACTCAGCATCTAACTGTCAGCATAAATTGTCATCCCGTTTGGAGACCTTGTGCTTGTTATGCAAGGAAGAGAAATTTTAATTGGCGAGTTTCTGGTAAGAGAAACCTAAATACGAAGCTAGGCAGTTCTCTCTGCCTTCTGTCTGGAAAGCGTTGTTAAGTAATAATTAGTGTATTGCTCTTTCTGTCCTCAGGAAAAAAAAAAAATCTATTCCAATTTCATGCTAATATTACTTATGCTTTCATCAAACGCATTTAAAATAGGTGTTTTAAACTGGGATACTAAGCAGTGACAATGGTAAGTCTTGGAGCAACTCCAAAGTGGCAAGATAATTCATTGAACATCGCACTGGTCAGAATAAAGAGAGCAAGTTCTCTTCCCATTCTGGTATTGATCTACTTGGTGATATTGTACAGATCATGTATATCTGAGGCTTGATTTTCCGACCTGTACAATGGGCATAACTGTGCTTTTCTGTCTTGTAAACCACTGCAAGACTTGAACTATATTAAACAAAATATTTTTGACATGTACAGATTGTGTATATCTGAGGCTTGATTTTTCCGACCTGTACAATGGGCATAACTGTGCTTTTCTGTCTTGTAAACCACTGCAAGACTTGAACTATATTAAACAAAATATTTTTGACATATGCTAAAAAGAATTGAAGTCCAGAACTGGCCAGTTTCTGGTGAACTAATACTTTGTGAGGTCCCAGAGATGTCGCAGCAGACTGTCTTGCGTTCTGGGCTTTCACATACCAGTATGTGTAGCAAATGGAGTTGAACAGGCGGCAGATAGTGTAACTTTGAAGCAATTAGCATTTCAATAGCCGTCTTTCACTGACACAGGTTAAATCTTGAATATGAACTTGTTATTATTGGACTTCAAGTACCAAAGATATTGTGGCTCAGAAAAAAGGCTCAGTGCTAAGAAAGGTAGAGGTGTCTCAAAGAAAAGCTGTGCACTTGCATGCGTTCACACCCACACAACCTTTATTTTGAGCTGCTGCTAGGGTACTTCGAAGTAATTCCAAATGTCAAATGACTGATTTTTAAATGTCAGGACTTGTGCAGCTCCCTGGGGCAGCACCTCTGAAAATGCTATTAAGGGTAATAGAGGACAAAGATTAGCATAACCAGAATTTTTACTGCAAATTCGCAGTGACAAATTTTGACAAGGCTAGTTTGATGACTTGCAAAGTGACTAAGGAGAGTAAACTGCCATAAGAGACGACTTCTGCAATTTGTATTCTATTGGTATTTTTTTCATTTTTAACTAACTTAACAACAGTATCTATGTTAAACCCCACTGAACTGTCAAGTAACTTTTAAATGGGCTGATAGGGTGACGTTGTATCCCTTTGCAGTATCCCAGATGGCTAACCTACTGTGGCAAAAAACATTTCTACCACTGTCATGCTGTGGAGATAACCTTCAAAAGTACTGTCTCCATGGAGCATCGGTCTTTTGTATTATTAATTCATGTATGACTTTTGGCTGCAGTAGAGAGCTTTGCTACTACAGCATCCAATTTTGGCTCAGAGAGAGCAGTGAAGAGGAGACTCATTAGACCCTCACAGGATACTCTGAGTCCGTAAATACATGGTTTAGGGTAGGCTGCTGTGCTTGGGAAGCTTGGTACAGGTCCAGGACACAGTCATGGTTTCTGAAGTGGCATAAGAAATTCTTACTGTAAAGGGAGAATATTAAAGAAATCTTTATGGATTCAGTGACTGATCCATGCATAACAAGTTTTTGCTGTCTGCATGGCATGCTGATACTTGTAGTCCTTTGAATAAAGGCTGTAGGTTTGGTGGTGGGTTGTGGTGTTTTTTTTTTTTTTTTTTTTTTGCTAAATCTCAACCTCAGGACTGCAGCGTTCCTATGTGCAGAGGTGTCTGGCTGAAGGTTAGCTGGCCAATTAGGAGGTGTTGGATAGAGAACGCGAGCACTGTCCCTGTTCGAAAGCCCTGTAATGCCTGTTGGAAATACTCAACATACATACTATAATCACAGTAAAAACCAGTCTATATAATTCAACGTGAAACTTTTATAAGTGTAGGATAAAGCTGCAGAAACATGGCTCTGGTACTGAAGCCTTATATTTAAGTACATGGTAACAGCAATATGTCCAGAAATGGCATAACTAAGTAGAATTATTTGGAGTTTATATTGAAAGTTTATTTATAGTATTAAAAAAGTTATTTGCTTTATTCCATTTACAATGTTTCCTGCATGCAGTAAATATTTAATTTACTGAGAAACTGTAGACTCTTCTCTTTGCAAGTGGCCTGGAAACTACAAGCAACTTTCTATCTGTTTTTCGTATGGGAGCCCCAAGGTTCAACTTTTTTAATACTTTCTAAGATTTATAAGGAATGTCCCACCTATTACAGTTGAGGAACCTTCAGAAAACTTCTGTTAAACAGCTGTTACGTAGTATCTGTTTGGTTCTTTTCCCCAGAGATGTCCCCAGCTTGTCCCCAATTTTTGTGGCACTGGTTGATGCTTCCAGCATATGGTACGCTGTTGTGGAGTGTGTGTTTGTGTAAAAAGCAGGAATATCTTTGCTACTTCTGTCCTCTAGCTGGAAAATGACATGGTGAAATTGCTACTCAATAAAAACACGGTTTGTAAAGGCATTACTTTGGGCTAGGCAGGTGTGGTTTTTTCAATTCAGGACGTAGCTGCTCACGTCTTGCTCTGGAGGATTGTGCCTTGTGGGCCTCTTGCCTTCCTTCCACTGTACTATTCCCTTTTTAATTTCCTTGCTCTGTAGCAACCACGTTCACTTTAGCAGGGATAGCTGTCTCTGACCCAATAAAGGATCAAAAACCTCTGACTGCTTTTTCTTTCTGGTCTTTTTCTTTTACCCTATGTTCTTGTGATAAACACAGCTATGGGAAAATAAACACTAGACATCTCTGAGCAAATGTCGTGCTAACTGAGAAGAGGTCAGGGTATACATGAAGTGACATACTTCTTAAAATCGTTCACCAATAGTCTGCTGTCATGGATGTTTATTATTACTATATCTGTGATGACTGGAACCTAGTGCTCCATTTTTATTTTTTTTTTTTGCCTACTTGTACTTTATGATTCCAGTAAGAATTCAAAAGCAAGAAAACATATTAAAATGATATGGAAGTGCTGAAAATCAGGTTGATGGTTTGCCTTTTTTTTTGTGGAAAAAGGGTAGGAAAGTTTTTCTCTTCAGTGTGAAAGAGCTACATTTCGTGTGTTTGTGGATTTGGTAATACAATAGAAGAGGAGACTTCTGGTACTGAAGTGTAATAGGGGTAAAGTGGGATTAGGACAGACAAAAGTGAGCCTAATTTTCTCATTTACAAAATGCGAGCATTTCGTATCGCAGCGTTATGCAGTACATCAATGTGAAATATAATTAATGTTGAAGTACAATAGAAGTGCTATAAAAGTACAAGGCACATATGACATCCACCGACACATCAAATAATTTTTTTTGGAGAATAGGCTGGCAATTAGAATGGATGCCAAATGGATTTGTAATGAAGGGGGACATTAAATACAGTCTTGCCCTACTTATTGTCACAGCATTTACCTAGACTTGTTTTCATTCTAATGGTGGTGCTTCATGAGAAGTGCTAATGCTTTGATCTGGATTTTGGCTAAAGAACTTTTTTGCCAGGGATCAGCAGCTTCGTTCCCACTCTTAACATGATAGAGACTGTGGCAAAGTACGTTGTATAAAACTGATGCATTAATATTATTGACATTATTAGTGGCATCATCAATGTACGAAAAAAAGAGAAAGGACAATATTAGAAGGTGTAGGGCACGATTTCTTGAATTCATCATAGAAATACAGAAAAGATATTGTATTTTATACCTGCAGTCAAATTTTTAGTGCGATTCCTCCAAGATCGTTCTAATGTTAATATATTTTGTAATTTGGGTAATGGTACTGTAAATCCAAAACCAGATAGCAGCTACCTCTTGAAAAATTTTAGGGTATTTTTCCTTTCTTTTCAGGACAAAACTGCTTTCAAACAAATTCTATGTGTATATATACACGCACACAATTACATATGTCTAAAGACTCCTGTGAAAATACTCTTTATGCAACTTGTAAATGGACCCTGCTATGTGATTTTTATTTGCAGACTAATGGAAACTTTTGAAAAATAGTCTGTTGCAAAGGCTATTTTCTTTCAACAAAGCTGGCTGGTAGTATCTTATGGGAACCTTACAGTTTTGAGAGATGGAAACGTTGCTTGTAAACCTTGCCAAAAATATGGTGTGGTAAGAGATAGAGATGATGATTTGAATTTAGTATCTTGAGAGTTTTGTGTTCTTGTTATTAATATGAGGTCATTGGGAAAGTTTCATGGAGTTTTTTGTGGCAGTCTTCCTGTTTCAATTTTTACAAGCCAGTAAAACTGTCTTCGCTACCTATAACACTCATTGGTGTTATACAAGCTTTTTTTTTCCAATTAGAAAATGTATTACTTTACTTTGTGAGGAACCATACAAGATAAAGGAGAATACCACATAAACAAACTGTAATGACTTTACTGTCCAATCTCAATGTAAACGGAAGCAAAATGTTTCTATTTAGGGTAAGTTTATATGAGAGATGACCTTAGATATTATTGCTGTCAAATGGAATAGCAAAGAAAAATAACTGGATTCTACTGCATGTTTTCTGTTTCCTTTTCCTACTTGCCAGAGTACAGATTTATTTGAATCATTTTTGCAGAACGCTGGGCTGTGTCCTTTTCTCATTCCTCTGTCAGGTATCTGGGCTTTTTATAGCTTGCTTTATTATTATTTTTTTTTTTGTTCTAATCTTTCCACACATTCCACTCTGTCCTTTGTAAAATGTAATGGCATTGCAGTTTGCTGTTGATTGTTACTTATCCAGAAAGCTCTTTATTTCCTCTTGGCACATTTTCAGCAAAAAGTTATGTTCTTTTTCTGTTTGGCCATGACATTGATTACTGTGATTATTAAATATCAGAATACTTGGATTTTCCCTTAATTAATTTCAGAATGAAAAATAGGACTTCAGTTACTGGAAACATTACTTTTCCTTAAGAGAATCATATATATGTATACAGCTATGTCTCTGCATTCATTTTGGTTATGACTATAGAGTCTAATTTTTGTAAGGAATATTTTCCCAAATACGTAAATACATCAGACTGGATTAAATTGCTCTTTTCTGAGTTTCCTTTGGGATTTTTTATTTTTAACTAGATAAATAAAAGCTGTTGCATGTGTAATTAGGCTCACGTGAATCATTTTCTGGTGCTTATATGTTGAGAATGCATCCACACTTTTTGGTTAGATTTTTAGACACTCCTTATAACTTTCAAGCTCTGACTGTTATTGACCTCTTTTCAAGCTCATTTGCTGGAGGGTGGTGGATTTTTTTGGCATCATGTATTTGGGACTGTTTAACCAACTCAC
Organism: Cariama cristata; assembly: GCF_000690535.1. Lineage (NCBI taxonomy): Eukaryota > Metazoa > Chordata > Aves > Cariamiformes > Cariamidae > Cariama > Cariama cristata. Next base: position 40,529 of record NW_009612256.1, read on the forward strand.
ACAATGCGCACCTTGTTTGTACATATGAATATGAGGTTGTCCGACCTTCTTAACGTGGTAGAATGGATAAGGGATCAGTTAGGAGGCTTCTTCATCCAAAAACGTAGTGGACCACTGGCCAGCAGCATTGCTCTTTGGATCAGAACAGTCTTCATTTGTAAAAATGACTAGGGAAACTGCTGAAGTTCAGGGTTGACAACCGCAGGAAGCCTCCAAAAGCTGGGAAGATTCATGCGCACAGACTCCCAGAAAACCTGTTCCCCATCTGTCCCTGTGAGACCTGGCAGAGGACGGCGGGTTTTTGGAATTTCAGCTGTGATGCTCTGCCTTTGCTCCCCACTAAGCAAGCTCTGGAGTCCTTCATGGGGTAGATCACCTGTTTGAGTCCTGTCCAGTTCAAAGCTGTTCTTATCTAATGATGGTTCAGCCCTGCGGGTGCTGTATGGCATGGGGACCCTCTCGTACTATGCGTATTAGGCATTGGAACGGGCTCCCCAGGGAGGTGGTTGACTCACCATCCCTGGAGGCGTTCAAAAAAGCGTTTAGATGTGGCGCTTCGAGACACGGTTTAGTGGGCATGGTGGCATCAGGTATACGGTTGGGCTTGATGATCTTTGAGGTCTCTTCCAACCATAATGATTCTATGATTAAGATTCTATAGGTGCTGTATCAGCCCCAAAGGGGTCTGATTTCCCCATGGGGGCTTCTGCTGAGGGTACCGCAGCAGTAGCCAAGATCTCTATTCTCACTAAAAGGCGTGAGGGTTGCAGCGCCGTAAGCACCATGCATGTGTATTGAGAGCAAGCAGGAAACATCCCCAAACTGTAGTTGTTATTTTTAAGCTTTGTGTAGTTGGTGTTTCATTGTATTTTAGCATCTGACCCACAGTTTGTGAGTTCTGGGGCTAACAGTCTGAGAGCTGCCAACAGAAAGAAATGTAAGGAAGGTTTAAGAGAAAGATGTGGTCTCTGAAGGAGACTGCCAGTAGCTGTTCTGGAGGGGAAGAAGTGAAGGAGAGAGAGAAGCTTTGAAGAAAAGGGATGGTTAAAGCTGGGGAGGTAAAAATCCACCTACCTCTTAGGTGCTGACCTCAGAGCAGGAGGAGGCTGGCAAAAGAGGAGAATCCCAGCAAACTACCTTGTCCCTGGCAGCTGGGGGCTGAGGAGAGCCAATTTAAAGACAAACATCCATTTTGCAGTTGCCGCAGGCAAGGGGGATGTTGCAGAGACATGATGTTTTGTGCAGTCTGCCTAGCTGAGGTGGCTGTGTATCTGAACATGTGGGTTTTTTCTTTTTTTTTTTCCCCTGCATCTGTGTGTGGCTTGATGTAATCAATAACAGTCAAATAATTCTCATTGCAGCGTTCTCCTGCTGATTTGTGTGGTGTAGCATACCTATATTGATATCTTGTATTTAAAATAGAATATAGCTAATAAGCTTATTAAGGTTATACAATAATTTAATATGCACATATATGAGTTAAACAGGAAGACAATCTGGCAACTTTTATTGGTGCGATTCCACATCCAGTATAGATTTGAGGATGGCCAGAATCTGGACCTTTGGTATTTTCTTCCCCCCCGCATCTTCCCAGTCTATACGTGTGTCAGGAAATGACAAACACTCTTGCTTATCAGGTTGAAGCCTCCTTGTGAGCTCCTTATGGTTTTATTTCTCCTGAAGGCTGTGAACGCAGTTTTGTTTTACCATGGAATTTAATGGGTTAAAAAAAGTGAAAAAACTGGCAGACATTAAGAAATACACTCTTCTGTTTAGGTAGGGTAAAAATGAGGAACCAAACCATTTGGAGCCTTGGAAAAGATCTCTGCGTGGCTCCTATCTCAGTTTTAGTGGAAGAACATGATTTGAGCAGCCTGGAGGAGAGGTTGCAGGCAGGGATGGATTTAAACACTTTTATATCTCCGGGCACTGGAAAAAATGCAGTGCTGTGTAATTAAACCTTGCCCTTTGGCTTAGGTCTTCATTGCAGGAGTGCCTGAGCCTCCCTGACCCTTTCTTGGAAGCGTTGCTTTGGGAGCTGGCAGGCATGCCTGCAGCCCTCTTCCTTCAGGAGCAAAAAGAAAGAGGCTCCCAGGGATACCAGGATGGTGCCGGAGAGGTGCCCGGCAGCAGTCACTGAGCAGGGACACGTCTGTTTGGGGACTTCTTCCATTGGAAAGGCCAGCTCTGGTTCAGAAGTAATCACAAAACTTCAGGACCCGAGATAAAACAGTCTCTGTGAAACAAACCTGTGTTTGTGGTACAGCAAGTTCAGTTTCTGGTCTCGGGTAGCAGTAGGAGGAGGATTTTAGCTCTTATTCTGGGTGTGGTCTGTGGAAGAGTCATGGTTGATAGTCAGGTATGCAGTAGAGTGGTTTTTCATCCTCAGAGCGTGATTGTGGTACGGCCTGTTCACCTACCTCTGCCAGATGGCTCAACGGTACATTGGAAAGGTCAATACCAGTGGTACCTGATGACGCCTGTATTACGTATCATAATGAGTTTGGGATTTCTTAAAAAAAGGTTTTTATTTCTGCTAACCACTTAAAGCTTACCTCAGATTTTAATGAGCGTGGTTGCTGCAGCCGCATGAGTGAAAAAGTATTGTGGGTTTTGTGATTTCTTAAAATTTTAGGAAAATGAGAAGACTACAGAGCTGGTCCAGAATTTACAGTAATGACACTTTTCTTACTTTGTAGGCATTGACTCAGGTCAGTTGTTTGTGGAATAGTAATGAACGATGCAATGAACAAGTCCTTTGCAGTCATCAAACATCACCATCTACTTTTCCAAACAAACAAAGAACAAGCAAAACACTCTTCTGCCTCATTCATTTTCAAAGAACTAAACGAACCTGCATCCAGTAACCGAACAAAGTGATGGATGTCATATAATTGCAGCTTACGTCTGAAGTGTTTTTGTAAGCTTTCTGTGCACCAGATGTACAGAAAAGGTAGGGCGTGCATTATGCGTATATGAAAGTATGTCTGTACGTGGGAGTCAGTGCGATGCAGGACGGGGCCTCTAGGGCTCTCTGTTGCTGCGTGTTTCTCCGGCAGGGTTTCAAACAGCTTACAGAGTAATATACAGGGCAATGAAAATGCCTTGGGTTTTGGTGTGGTTTTGTGTGGTGTGTTGTGGTTTGGTTTTTTTTAACCCCAAATGGTCCCTACACTACATGCCCAGATGCTCAGAGAAAGGTGAAGACAGTGTTGACGTTGAAAGCCGTCTATGTAATGCAGCAGAATAGATACGAGTGCTAACTTTTGTAAAGACAAAGCTAGTCAACGCTATGACAAATCCTGCAAATAACAATAAGAGAATTAACCAGAGTCTACTTCAAAAGGAAACCTGTTCAAAGTTCAGAACTGAATTAAATAAAAGAAATCATAGAAGGCAAAAAGAAGAAAACTGGAGCACTGCATAGCATAGACTTTTTTTTTGGGGGGGGGAAGTGAAAGATAGGTGAAAACATAGTGAAGAACGTGTCTCAATAAAGTTGTTGTGACAACATCTTCCCCTTCCTCCCCCAAAAACATACAGAGAAAGCAGTACTGGGTGGAAAAATAATTCGATCTTCTTAGATGAAAGTGCACAAACAGCACCAACATATTAAAACAAGAAACTGGAAACTGTGTAGAACAAACAGAAAAAGTACATTCTATTTGCTGTAGACAAAATCTGATGTTCCTATCCTGATTTTTCATTTTTCTGCAGAACGCACAATTATTGAAACGTGACAAACTGAAAGGCAGCAATTGGTATCCAGTTCCAGGGGAGATGTTTGTAATCCATTCAAGCAATGGGTAGTTGTCACAAAACCTAATACAAGACGACATTTTAATACCATGTAATAAGTAAAGTCTGACGAGTAGCGTGCAGATGTCATTGCAATTTTACTTCTGAAAATATTGAGGACATTTTTTCCCTGCATGGATGCAGACTGTCTTTGGGAAACCTTGGTCCTCCCCATGCTGTCTAATCCCCATGGGAGTCAGTAGTCTTGATTAAGTTACAGCCTCTTTTATGTGGCACAATAACTGATCAAGCATTTGCTGGGAGGGCCTCACTCGAATGTGTTCTTTCTTTTATCTTGCAGTGCCAAATAAGTATTGGCTTAACAGGCAAACTGCCTGGCTCCTCTTTTTGCTATTAGTGAAATGGTGGCAGAGTGAGCAGTAAAGGGCAAGTGCATGACAGAATTTCTGTTTGCTTATGCATTTTAGTTCAAAATGGCTGAAATCCATTAAGAGATAAGACTAAGTGTGCTTTGCTCTGTAGCAACGGTAGCGCCTAACGGTAAGGATTTGCATCTTTTTAAAATCCCGACTCCTCCTCGCCGCCTCCTCTACCAGCTCATGAGACCTCATGTATGAAGGTCTTGTGGTGAGCCCACAGCAGATGTCTGAGGGACTGGGGGCTGGTGAGCACAAGCTGCCAGCAGGGATTATGCCTTTCCATGGGGGTCTGCCAAGGAGGGAGCTGGAGCACGTTCCTTGGGTCCTTGGAGGTACCTGGCCACCTTCCTGGCCATCAGGTTGTGGCTTGGGCTGACCTGTTCTAGCTGGCTGCCGGCATCCCAGGCTGGGGGACAGGGGCTGTGGCCCTGGGCCGCAGGTGGATGAGGAGCATCCTGTGGGCAGAGGACCATGGCCGGGGAGAGCCTGTCGTCTGCGCCTCGCAATCGGCACGTCGTGTTTGTCAATTCTGAAATCCAAATATGTATTACGGAGGCAAGGCTATTAGCCTAGTAGAAGGTCTCAGCACTCTCTCTTAAAAGCACTCAATTTTCTTGTAAATCTAAACGCTGAGGGGAAAACATGGAAAGAGGCTTCTAAAACCTTTCTTTCTTTCAACCCTATAAAAAGGAGCATTAATCTTTTCAGGTTTTATAACTGCAACTGTGTAAGTGTGATACCTCTTTTATTTCACTCTAAAATATTTGTGCTTAAACCCTCTGTTTTGACTCTTAGATGGGCTTCTGGTTCCAAAAACGAGCAGGAAAGATGATACCCACTCATAAAAGGGAAAATTTGTGAGCTTGTCAGGGCCTTGTCTACAATAGACTGTCATTTAAAAATCTCACTTTAAAACCACATTACTTCCCCTGAAAATAATTTCCATGATTGTAGCTGCAGAGGTTTGTACAGACAGGAGATACTCCTTGCCAACAGGAGAGCTATATTTTCCTGAGGGCTTGGCCAAGGAGCGAGGAGATGTCTGGGAGGTGTCTTTTGTGTCCCACAGGTATGGTGTTGGAAGAGAGGAAAAAATTTTTCCAGCTTGGGTTTGGGAACAGTAGCAGATCTGTGAAGTCTTCCTGAAGCTTTGAACTATGTGCTGGGTGAGGAATAGTGTGGTGCCATGGCAATTCTGCCTGGGCAGCCTTTTTTTTTTTTTTTTTGCTGTGCCACCCTTGCTAAGGCTGGAGGGCAGAGAAGAGAAGATTGCTCTCCTCTTAGGTGTGGACTCATCCTGTCTGGCATCAGGCATGCAGCCAAGTTACCCACTGGCAGTTTAGCTGCAGGAGCCAGTGAAGTGGGACAAACCCTTCCAAGGAGTAATTCAATCCACCAGACCTCACCCAGAGACACCTCCCTTTCCCTGTTTGAGCAGAAAACCTAGGATAACTTTGCTCCTTGGCTTAGATGAGCCTGCAACATGCCTAAAGTAAGAGGGAACCAATCTGGGAGTTAACTAGGGCACTGCAGTGGTCACAGGTGGCTGGGAAGAGTATGTGGAGAGGGGATCTCTCGGTCATTCCCGTCAGGTAGGGAGCAGATGATCTGAGCGTTGTTTGGTAGTGTCAACAGAGGTGAAGGGTGCTGAAATGTCAGGCTTGCTTGTCAACTCTTGGGCGATGTCATGGCCATGACCGGCTGGTTGAACGAGACTCTTGTTGGTGTGGCCATGACGTACCATGCCTCCTTGCCCGCAGAGTAAAGGCTCATTCTCAGTCTGCTGTGGAGGAGGTAATGCCCAGTGCTGCAGATGGAGGCGCAGACTGAAGTGTGAGGTGATGTCTAGCTCCTAGGTGCACCCCTTCTTGTAAGGCCATGGTTGCTGTCTGGATCTGAAGGTGAACCACAGAAAAATTGAGTCTGGAGACAGTGAATACAGAAATTAGAGAGGAGGGGTTATGCTACCCCTGGAGCACAGTCTGTTAGTACTGCCACTAGAGTTCCTGCTCTCTTTCCCCTCTGATTTTCAGTTACGTGTTTAAAGAAACTCTATGCTTTGGCTCAAATCTTTTCCGCCTCGGACCAAAGATGTAATATTTAAGAACCAGTTATAGGTTCAAATGAATCCATGGCTTCACTGCTGTTCTGGATCTGGGTATCCTCTGCTGTAGGAGAGGTTTTTCTCTAAGACTTTTTCAATTGTGTTACTAAATACTACTATTTTAAGGTCCTGCTCAGTAAGTGTAGGATTTTATTCAAGTGTGATTGAGTCCCTTCATTGTGACCATTGCATAGTGCTATTTCTGTGGGAAGTCACAATTCAGCTGGGTTAGAACCAACTGAGGATGCTACTTTTCCTTTTTGCACTGAATACCTTGAGCATTGTCAATCAGCCTGTAGTTAAAGTGTGGCTATTATGTCCCCGTGAAGATTTTTTTTTTCTAAAGTTGCTAATTACATGCCCATCAGAATAATAGAAAGAGTAATTATCCTTATTGTGCTTAGTGACATTGAAACCTCTATTATTCTGTGATTGGAGCTGCATAATTACAGATAATTGTTGCAACTGTATTGTCTGTTCAAATATAGCTCTACGATAATTACCTTATTTTAATTAAATATGTTTGGGATTTAAGTAGATCTCTCTTCGTTTACTCTACCAAACAGAAACTTCATTTAGGTATAAAAACATTGTATGCTGCAAACTACCCACTCATTCAACACGTCATCTATTGATTTCAGCTAACGTGATTTTACTTGTTCTATCTGAAAATCACTCAAATCTAGTTATTTAAATATTAAAAAAAAAAGTCTCTGTGTCCTAAGGCTGGAGTTCAGAGTGAAAATCCCCCAAACTTTTCTTGTTGCAGAGCTGTAAGATGCAGTCCTAAGACTTCAACTTTGGAAAAAAAGCCAAATACATCTTCCACACATAACAAAAAAGTTTTGTGAACCTCAGTACATTTAATTTTTGAAAAATCATCTTTAACAGAAGACAGACATCTCTCAGAAGCCAGATGCTTTGTTTCAGAAAGTAAAATTGGCCCAGGTTTAGCATCCATTGGAGCTACGCTGTGTGCACTATGATCTCGGACCACTGCCGACCTGAGTTCTAGGGCAGGTTTATGTGCCGATGGCCTTTCTTCATCCCTTCATGTGGGCTCGTGGAGGGCTGCCTTTATCAGCTTTCTCGTGCTTGGTCCGAGGAGGTGCTGGGACTAGCACTTGTGGAGGGAACATCTGAGGCCAATAGGCTCTCTCCCATCGTTGCATAGAAAGGCTGTTCGCAGATGGAGTTTACTTGGTTCTACAGTTAGGGCAAGCAGAAAAGTCTACACAGAGAATCTGAATGCAGCTAATGAGATGCGTGAAGGACTCTGGTATCCTGAAAGAGCCTTTCCTTTAAGACCTGATGCTTTACACTGATTTTAAGTTAGCCTTAATGAAATGCAGCTCCTTTTAGAGCTCCAGCAATGCCTTCTGCTGCACAGAGTTGTTGAGGTCCCTGCTGCAGAGGTGGGGTCAGTGTGAACAGTATTTGCTGAGACCAAGATTGCGTAGTGAACTAAAACAAAAATCAAGGCCTCTAATCTTTTTCTGGGACATTGGGTAGAATCACTAGTGATTAGGACTGCTCAGGGGTTATCAGGTGGGCAGGCAAACCCCGCAAGGCTCCTTGCTCCGAGTGACAGCTGAGCTACGTAATACTTCAGGAGTTTCAAATTTGGCTCCTCAACATTTCAGCATTTACAAGAGCAATGCAGGATTCAGGAGATGTAAATTTTAGCAAAAGAGAGCAGGATGTTGCAGGGAAAAAAATCAAAAGTGATAAATCTTCCACTGAAGTACTGATGTATGACCTTGTCTAATTTACTTTGGATTTACTGACAGCTTGAACACACTACACTGCAAGTGAGCGGATTGTTCAGTCTCATTCTGCAGTGCATTAAAGCCATAGCATTGCACGTAGGCTGAATATGGAGGTGTGATGAATGGACTTACACCGGGCAACAGAAAGTCTTCGGTTTCAAATAAACATGTAGTCAAAGAACAGGGGAAAATGGAGTACTATGATGGTATATAGAATGTGGTTCTACTAATCGACTATAAAACTTATATTTTGGGTATTGATGTCCTGTGTAGAGATAACAACGTCCATTACATTCTGGTTGCACGCATAGTGGTGCAAACATTTAATGAGTGTGTTTACTACACAGACCTATGTATGTGAGCTATGAAAATAATAAATAGGCAATCTGAGAATTAAATATTTTTATCAAATTTTTATGTGCGAACAGAATTGTAATGCATCTGAGTAAAATGCTTGGGAAATGGCTTCAGTGATGGTATTTTAAGTAGTTTCACATTAATTTGTGTTTCTGTTCAGGCTTAATTTGCCAATACAGATGGAAAGAGTATTTCGAAGTGAGATGATGAGTGCAATGATTATATTTTATTCTTAAGGGTTGGTTTTTTTTTTTCTGTTTGGATATAATTGAGGAAAGTGAGTGTCATAATTATGTTTTGTTCCTGGGGTTTGTTGTATTTTGTAAGTTAATTACTTTTAATGGAATACTATTTTAATGTGAGCTTCCTCATCACCTCAGTCCTGAAAAGATATAGAAGTGCGTAGTCTTATGTGCATAATCATATAAATGTTTAGGCCTAAACATTAATAAGGGCAAGTGTCTGTTTTTTGAAAAATTTTTTAATTTGAATATTCCAGACCCATTCTTGCAAAGGTTTAAGCAAACATTTACCTTTAAAGAACATTGAAGTTGATGGGAATTGCAGACAGCTGCTTTTTTAAAAAAATAAAAAATCCCACTAAGATTTTCTCTTCCCCTTTAAGCGCTGAATCATCTGCGATGACCTGGTCTTACTTGCTTAAAAAGGATTGCCGTAGAGAAAGGCAATGTGATATTTATTTCAGAAAAATGAAACAGGTCGTCTTGATCCCTGTGATTTCCTGTGATTTGTTTTACCACACAGACCGTTTCTGATGATGCCATCTTTGTCACGAATAGGAATTTTTCTGAGGGGTGAAGGTGGGAGAAGGTTCATAGGAGGGTTTTGCTTCAGATTTCATTTGTTTGCCGAAGAATGACCTTGTAATGGCATGTTCTTAGAATCCACTGTTGCCTTCAGTCAGTCATGGGTAATTTGGAGGAAAGCGCCTCTTTGTAATTGCTGAGGGTGAGAAAACCTGGACTGATGTCAGGATGGCACTACTGGGAGTTGTGATGCCTGACATGTGGCGTCTTCCTGGCTTTTCCTTCTCCTGGTGGGGACTCTCTCCCATAAATAATGAAATCAATGGACTATGTGCTGACATCTAGTAAGAATGTCTGTGATGTTTTGTGACAAATTACTGGCTTGGGTTAGTGGGTTGTGCCTTCCCAGTGGCAAATCGCTGGTTAGTAACCAAGAAAGGGAAATACTGATGGTTTGCCTCAAGGTAGTATGCTACTGAAAGTCGCCTTTCCTAAAAGGAGATTGTTATAGCTGGAATCTGTTTATTTCCTGAAGAAATACCATTTAACTGTGGTGTTGTGCCTTAGGTTTTTGCATCCAGGTTCTTCCTACTACAATTCCATCAACTATCATTCTACTTTAATTTACGCTGACTTCAGTGTTGTTCTGACTGTTAACATAGCTGTGTTTACACCAGAAAAAGGTGAGTAAGTATGCAGATTTCTTGCAAAATATAGTACTCTCAGTCTTCTTTCTTTTAGTGGTGCTATTTTGGAAGAGACTATTCATGTATCATCTTCTGAATACTTTACTACTGCGTTGCTATGATGACATGGTTTTCTGTAAAAGTAAATGAAGTTAGGAGAGTATAAGCAGCCATAAATTACACGGAATTGCAGCTTGAAAGTAATGGCTACCTCCTGTTATGGAAAGGAAATGTTGTCAGGAGAAACTGGTGAAAGATGAGAGTCTGACTGAATTATAGGATCACAGACACATAGAATTGCCTGGCTGTGTCATCTTGATACCCTCCTCACAGTTACTGGGAGCTGCTGTTAGGACTCTTTCAAGCCTTCCTTTTTCTGGAGTGATCAAGCTCAACTTCTCCTCACAGGTCAAGTGCTCCAGTCCTGACCATCCTGGTGACCTTCTGCTGAGCTCCTTCCAGTTTTTCCACGTGTATTTTGTACTGGGTACCCCAAAATAGAGCCAAGCATCCAAATGCTGGATTGCATATGTTGTTCCTGGTTCCATACATCAGAGGTGTAGCTGGGCTGAATTTTAGTGGGATGGACTAGGGTATGGGTTTAATGAGGTTGCTCTGCAAAACTGCATCTTTTCCGTTCATTTGTGGGGAGGATGCAACATTTTTCCTTACCCAAGGGTATGAGTACGAGAGCTTCACAGATACCTACATCAAAAAACAAGCAAAGAAAGAAACCCCTGAGATTGCATGCTTTGGTAGTGGGTTTCTCCCTGTCTTTTTCCCAAACGATGACAGCGTTTTGATGTGAGGAAAAACAATAAAGGCAAATGGAAACACATTAATTAACTGTGTTCAGTGCCTCTCGACGCGTTCATGTACCTTGCGATGGAGCAATCTTCCACTGGACCGTCCACCAAAAGATGCCTTAAACCAGGACCAACATTCAACCGTCTGAAATGATTCTTTCCTTTAAAGTAATAGTTCTGATTCTTAGGATCTTTTTTGTTTAAGTTTTTTCTTTAACTTTTGCAGTTCACCTTTAAAATTAGTTTCAGATATACCTTTTTTTTTTTAATCTTCCCTATAGTCAGCCCCTTGCTGGCTGAATATTATTATCCCTTTTTTGTCTTTCAAAGCTGAATTAACAAGACTCTTAAATTCACAGGTAAGCCTTTCAAATAAAGGCAAGAACAAAAATAATGCAGGATATGGGGCTTTGGCAACCTATGACCAACTCTGGGAAAAAAACCAAAACAAAACAGAGGGACGAGAACAAGAACACAATGGTCATCTGCTGAAGTAGAAATTTCTCATAGAAATGAGATTTTCTGTCCACTGAGTTAAGTAGCACAATTTTGTACTAACCTAAACCTCACCTGATTCGATAAGTGTTTTTCAGACCAAGGGTCTTTCTGTACTGCAGGCTACAATGGTAGTGCAGAGATCTTGGCAATAAGAACTGGTTCTGGTACAATAGCTTTACCCAAGTACTAAACTAATGATGGGGTAATTGTCTTTGCTTCGTGGCATGTGCTGACGAAATTTCATTGGAAACGCAAGAAATCTATGATGTAATTTTTGGATGGGTCAGTTTACCTTGAGAGCTTTTTACCTGATTCTGCAAGACATGGCCTTGTGAGTGCCTGTACGTGGCTGATAACGTTTATATATACTTGATCATGTTTGAAGGAAGGGCTACTATGAGAAAGAAGTTGAGGTGCAAAACCCCCCAAAATACTGTCGGCTTGAAATGGTTGCTCACTGTTGTGTCTGGCCTCAGACAGGAGGTTGGTTATAACCTAAGAACATGTATCCCAATTATATGTTAAGTGTTTTTCCTAGTGTGTAGATTGTGAAATACGAGTTCAGTGCCTAGAGATACATTACATGGAAAGATGTACGGTGAATCACAAAAAGACACAGAAGTGCTTTTACCCTTCTCTTAGATCAAGAAGCTTTAGATTGAATCAGTTAAGTGCAGGAGAGAGTATTCAGGTCTAATAGATGCTTACCTCTCCAAGAAAGTGAGATACACCTGTTTTAGTGAGGGCAGAGGGAGGTGCACTGTTTCATTAGTGGGTTTTGAGTGGGGAGAAGTGAGGAGCCTTCAGGAAGGATGATGAAATTGGGTCAGCTCATCTGGAGTCTTTAAAAATGTTCTGTGAACAAAGAGATTTTGGTAATGAATGCAACCACAGACAGCAAGCAGACTGACACTAGAGCAAGTGTGGCTTTTTGCTTTTAGTTTTTTTACCTGCCACTTACACTTTGTTACCATAGTTTAGTCTCTTTTTTTATACAGAGGAAATAAGTATTAATATTTGTTCTTTTACTTTAATCCAACTAGAGTTAAGGCTTACTTCAGGATAATTTGGCCATAAGAAGACTTTTTGAAGGCTGTGGTGTATTTATAGCCTGGGGCATGGAGAACACTCTCAAAGTTGCTCGCCTCCTCAGGGTAGCAGAAACTATATGGACCAAGGAGTGAATGAGATTACTGGTTAAAGGCTGGTACTGCTGGAGGAAGTGTGTTTGAGTGACTGATGGCAACTCCTTCATATTTAGGAAGATGAGAGGGAGGGAAGGATTCTGCCTGACCTATAAGACTTGCCAAGAAGTTCGTCACAACTGTATTTTTCTGGATATGAGATGTATAGCATCTCCCAGTTTGAGGCGACGCAGCTCCACACTGTTAATGTGCTAGTAGCCACATCAAATCTCTGAGGCCTTAAATCTATGAAGTGAAAATGATAAACTCTAAGGAAAAAAGTTGACATGTGAAATGAACATGCTAAAACTTTAGATGTAAATCTGTTAGGCGTGTTATGTTCAGAAATATCCTTCCAACATTTATAAACATTGATGTGTCAAAGCAGCCTTCTTGATTTCATGGGAAGGAAACCTAAGTAAAGATATGTGTGCCAGCTGTGTTGTCACTACCCTCTGCAAGTGTAGGAGTGGGTCTTGACACCACTGAAGCATTTTCTGTTGGGTGAAACTCTTGTTTGTAGGGAGAGCTAGCAGGGAGCCTAGGCATTAATTTAAAATCCGCAAATAAGACTCTGGGCTGTTGCACAGACTCTAACCTGGCCCCTTCAGCATTGCTGGCGATTTATTGAAAGTGAAAAATAGCTTTGGGAAACAAAAAAATCCTTTAAATGTAGTTGGGAAAATGAATCCATTTGATAGAATAATGTTACGTTTAAGTAACTTCTATTTATTTTACCTTATCTTCTCTCTAGTTAGAAAAACCTAGTATGTTCCAAGTGAAAATTTGTTAGTAGCAGCTTTACTTAGAGATTGTTTTTCTCAACCTCTTCCCTTTTCCCTTTTAATTAGCACAATTCGCAGGTTTCAGCAACCCAACTGTGTGGATTATAGCATCTAGTAACTTTTCAGGCAGCTCCGCTGTTGTCTTTGACTACCCTTAGGGTCTAGCACATGGTTTGTTAGGATTACAGTCAGATAGTTGTTTAAGAAATCTCTCAATGGGTTTCAGAAAGAGAAAACTAACATGGGGAAAAGTTAAAACGATTGCCTGCAGACTAGACATACCTGGGAAAGGAATAGTGTGCTGTGTGAGATGGTGCTGAAACTTGTGGAAGTAGCGTGACCTTGGTTCTGGTGCTGTGCGTACATACATTCCTCTGACTCACTCGAGCCGAAAAGCTATGATTTTTTTTAATGAACCAAATCCTTCCCATGCTTGCAATTACTGTTTATTCACTTCAAATAGTGTTTGTCCACTTCAGAATCACACAATGTGATATTATTCTATTAGCAGTAAAATATGTGGCTCCAGGCTATTGAGTTGAAGCGGGTAATACAGTGAGCATTGCTTTTTGGGGCTATTAGTCTTGTTTTCTCGTGACAAGCGCCAAGGAGGCAGCTAGGGGACAAATTTTAGGTAATGGGATGGTACGGACAGTTGTTTAAATGGGTGCTGTGAATAGAAGTTTGTGAAGGAACAAGAATCTGATGTTAAATTGTTACTGTGGTGTCGAGCAGTACCCAAAGTTCTAGCTACTGCAAAGCAACGTTTGTACAGTTTCAGGTACAGTTTGAGGCTTCCATCCGAAAGAGCTCCTTTCCATCATCACAGTTGGATCACCAACTTCTCCTTCCCTCCGGTTCATTCTCCCACCGATTCTATGAAGTTTATCCATCATATCTTTTTCTACTGGGAAAGGTGTTGGAGAAATTCGGCTTTGTATTTCTTTCTGTTTCCAGATAGATGTCCTTCTTTCTCATGGATAGTTCCACATCTGATTTCTTCCTAGCTGTCATCACCAAGCTTCCTAGTGAGTCTTAACAGGTGCTGCGGGACAATGGCTGGGATCCACACTCGTGCTCCAGCCTTCGTAGCGCTGAGGGCTCACTGGAAAGGGCTCGCACATGAGCTGCTCCTGGCGTGGCATTGAGGTTTGGGTGGAGGGGAGGCAGAAAGCGTTCTCTAAACTGGCCCGGTACTTTGGATCCAGTGAAGCTGTTGCTAAAGTATTTTTGACGTGCCAGATGTATGGTTTGGGGACAGTGCAGCTAGTTGCTTTTCACGTTGCTTTTTCTTATTCACTGCTGTCTGTTGCTCTTGTTCTATGTTGGTCTCGCTCCACTCGCTTTTGTCTGCAGACAACAGCAGAATGGAGTGCTTTTGTGAGGGTCTTCTGTGATGCCTTCTAAGACATTGCAAAGTCATAGATACTACAAAATTGTTTAATTTCATGCCCCAGAAGATTTGAGGATTGAGCAATAGACATATAATTACAATAGTTAATCATAGTGGGATTTTTTTTTTTCAGAGTTTCTATTAGGTTGAAGAACGACAATAAATTCCAGTTGTTCCATTCCCCATCCAGGATCTCAAAAAATTTCAGTAAAACCAGCTATAAATATTTTGCCAACTATAGGAGTATGAGGAAGAAAAGCAATAAGCAGATAATGCAGAAATCCAGTCAACTCACTTAATTTCTTCAGATTTTCTTTTGCAGTGGTTTGCACTAGATGATAATGTTTATGGAGTACACAGTACTTTGTGGTGCTAATACCAGCAACCTCAGGATTAAATTCACATCAACATTAGATAAATTGAAAATGAGAGAAAGTGAAGAGCGTGTGCAGAAACAGTGAAGGGAAGCTTGGCTTCAAGTATTGGTGGAAAACCCCCCATTATTCTCCAACAGGTACAATACAAAAATGCAGACTTTCTTATGACAGAAAAGTCTGAAAATATTCTTAGAAGTGTAACTCGAAATTCCAGATAATGAGATTTGGTCATTAAGCAAGCCATTTTGGAAATTTTACCCTTAGAAAAATGCTAAAATTGCTGGGACCAAGAGCACAGAGACAAAGTCAGATGAAACAAAGGCAAGGATCAGAAATCCCATAGTGGAATATAAGCAGAACAGTGAGTAGAAGAACTGAGAAATAAAGAAATAGAGCTGACCAGAATTTTTTTTTTGTGGAAAGATTTCTCAGATGAAAAATGCAGTTCCTCCAAAATTGAGATAATTATTGGGACAAATCTTGGTGGTCTCTCCACTCATATTTTCAGTTTTAGTTAATAGAATTAAAAATGGATGTTTTCACTCTATTTGATCTAAATTGGACTATGTAATTTTGTTGAATGTTTTTAATAAGTAAAGCAAAGCTGTCTATCAGGTGCACTTTTCAACATCCTGATCCCTTCTCATGTCTGGGTTCCCTGATGGGCTGTGCCTTCTGTCATGATGCCTATGACACGGTAATTGTGGGTTTCACAAGCCTGTGTACACAGTGAGGATGGAGATGACTTCTCTAATGCTATGGCAAAAAGCATTTCCTGTCTGGGGCAGAGGGGTGAGGTGAAAAAGAATGCAATTTCACAAGGAGAAGACTGAAAAGAACTGTCACCAATCTGCACCCAACCTTGGCTTCACGAACCCAAAAGCATCAACTTAATTTTGTGAAAGTTACAGAGATTTAGGTCTCTTGCAGGATGAAACTTTGGCAACTTCACGCTGCTGTTATTTAGATTTTTTTCATCCCTTAAACTTTCAAAATTTTCTTTCTGATTTGAAACAGAATGAAGCTTTGAAATGTTGCAACTACACTTGGCTCCTTAAAGAACAAAGCCCGTGACAATAAAAGCAGAAATATGGCTGATCAACAGCGCAAGAATGTGTCATGAACTGTTCGTTGAGCTGAAAGCAAGACTCAGTCTATTTGTACTTCTTTGGCATTCGCAGATCATGAGTACCCGGGCAAGAGCAAAATTGTCTGTTATCCACAGAGCCTGTCTGTTGCAGCTTCTTGTATGAGATTTGCTAGAGCAAGAAATGACATCTGAAATAATTGTAATGAATTATAATTATAATGAATTAAAACAGAGTACTGTGAAGTTATCTAGTCAGAAGTCAGGAACAACAGCATATGATTGAGATGGTGTGCCCTAGGATGTTAAGAGGAAATTTCAAGTGACGCACAAGTTGGCTAAGAGTTTGTAAAACTCTCCATAGAAGACTTACTAATGCGACCTGTAATTGGAATTTGGTGATATGGAAGTTATAAAGAACAAATAGGTAAATCCCTGAATAAATTATTCTCACCAATATTTCTACTTGTCAAAAACACTGCAAAAGAAACTTTGAAAGAGACGGTAGTGGAAAGTTTTACTTTCATCTGACATTAAGTTGGCAAAATGGATTTGTGTGTGTTTCTAAATGGAAAAAAATTTACAATTATCACAACAGGTTTTCATAGATCTCTGAAATTACTGCTTTATGATAGTAATGCATTGCTGACAGCAAATTTAGTAACATGAAGCTATTAACCCAATTAGGGGAAAATGTACACATTTTACCTCAACAGAAGAAAAGAATATAAGCGAGTTCAGTATTTGCATCCAGGCTGTTATGTACAAATACACATAAATATGTCACAGAAGAAGGAAATCACTGCTTTTTCTACCACAAACTTAATCTATGGCTATAATTTTATTCCTAGCTTTTTTTTTTTTTTAAAAAAAATCTAGTTAACAAGTTGGAAAGGTTCCTATCCTGTTGGTGGTCATCTAGTAAACTAATAAGCTGAGGGGTGTTCTAAAAAAAATCGTATACATTAATAGAAATATATTGGTCTCAAAAGCATAATGCAGAGGAGGGTTGCATAAGAATAGGCTGTGGATTTTCAATTATTATTCTACATGTGCCCATCAGGGAAGATATTCTACTGTTTAGAAGTAAGGGTTTAAAACAGAGGGGACAGAAATGCTATTCTGAAAATGTTGTACGTCTTTCACCTGTGGTGTTGTTTCTTGCTGGTAGTGTGCTAGAAAGCCAGTATTTTTTAATGAGTCTGCTGGACCTTTTAGAGGTCACATTTTTATTCTCCCAGGGTAGTTGTAAATTTTCTAAAAACAGAAATATAGTGTTTTCTGGGAGCTAGAAAAGACTGATAAATTAATTCAAAAAGCAACAAAGGATTTAACACTGAGATTTTAACTTTCAAATTTCAGGGCTTTCAGGTTTATTTCTAAAACTAAAACCATAAAAACAAGTCCGGATAGTCAGGTTGATTAGGTGTAGAGCCCTTACCTGAAGTTCTTACTACTTTGTTAACTACGACAAGTTTTTATAGGGTTTCCAGACTTAATTATCAATTGCTGTTGGCACTTTCAGATGACAACTGTAATAATGGTCTGTGTTATAAGCGGTGATATTAAAAATTCCAGTTCTGCATAATTCTCTCTGGTGGAGGTCATTGGTCTAGTTGGATGAAGGCTGGGTTTTCATCTGGTATAAATGAGTACGTTTGGATTGCTGCTTTTGAACAGATCAATTAGTTATTTTCAGGGTTGTTTCCAAAAGGGGCATCTAGGTATACCTAATTCTGTTCTGGCAGGAGCTGCTGGTTCCAGCACCGAGGTTACAGTTTCAGAGGCTTGGGTAAATTTGGGATTAGACAGGCACCTGTAAAAAATATACTGCTCTCTGATATACCGTCAGCTTTGTACGGTACACTATCAGCTGTGGTATCAAGGGGCTCTTGAGCTAGGGTTGGGATTGTTGCTGATGAATGAACATAGCTGTGGGACTGGTGAGGCGGCATTAGAGAGTGGGTTGATACCATAACTATTATTAAGGCCCAGTGGGTTGGTTAAAGCTGGGCTTAGCAGGGGTTGATGAGCTGGGTTTGTGGTCACTGTCAGTAGCTGCCACACGTTTGGTTCTGTGCGTAGGGGAAAAAATGAAAGAGAACTTAAATGAAAGAGAACTTGTTTCTTAAATAAGTAACAAAATAGTTATGAACTTTCTTTCTTCAGAGTGTGTCAAGGATACTGATATGTTATAGAGCTTTCAGGCTGAGCTCCGAGCTTCTCGTTGGACCTCCGGCCAATAAACCTGCTTAACTAACTAAACTTTCACGAAGGCAGAGGCTGAGCCATGACATAACTGTTCTTTCAGTGCACTTGGCTAGAAAAAGTCCCCTGGAGGTGGTACCAGTATCTCCAAGTATTTGGGAGGGGCTCACCTTGGGTGGTTTTCTCCTTTGCTGCAGGTTTAGCCATGTCCGTTGCTTCTGTGCTTTCCCGCTTGCGGTGGCCACCGTTCCAGACAAGTTTGTGTAAGAAGGGAACAGCTGCTGCGTTGCATTGTGAAATTTCCCTGCTTTAACAATGGCTGGATAGCAGTGCACATGTTTTATATTAAGGGATTTATAGCATCTTTGTATTTAATGATCAAATATTCCACTTTTCCTGGCATAAAACTTATGAAAATGGAATGATATAGGAAATCTGTCCAATATCACTTACTTTTTGTATACCTAAATTTATTACTCTGCTTATGAACCTCTTAGCAGGCTGATCCATGAGCGAAGATTGCCTTTTGATTTAGGTTTTTACGAACCAGGCTGCTTGCCTCTCTACATCTTCGTGTGCTAATAAGGTACACGCCTAACAACGTTTATTTTTATGAATGTCTGGAATTCTTTTTTTATTGGAATTTGTTCTGTTATGATTCATCTTTTTGCTAATACTTATCTGATCAGGATAGTGGAACACTAAGAGTACCAGTATAAACTGATATTTGGGATTCAACCTTGTTTAATATACTCTTTTAGACCTTGAGTTGATGATCTGCGTGTTGCTGGAGTAAAGTCAGACCAAGAAACTATCAGGACCCCTGTAATGGAAAATTCACACCAGAAGGACTTGGAAGTTTCAAATCAGAGCGTCTTTAGAGTTTGATGCTGATCTGAGAATAAAGAAGCCAAATTGTGCTCTTGATCCTCCAGCTGAAATGTGGGATGAGTTCCGAGTAGTCTCTCTGGCTTCCTGCCTGCTGCTTGCTCTGTCTGTTTAGGGTATAACCTTTGGTGGGCAGGGGCTATCAGGAGTTTGTGAGGCAGGTTACTGAGCGTGGCAGATTGAGAATCTCAGCTGAAGACTCCAGGAACCGCAAAGCTGTGGATTTGTGTTAGGATTTGATCCAAATTAACAGATTGCTGTTGCTGATCACTAACATCTTATTTTCCTCTCTTCTCCTTGCTCCAGGCTGTGCCATGTGTCACTTATCTTTTGCCAGCTTTGGCAGTTATCTAATTGTGTGTTTAGAACTTGCTAAATCAGCAAAAAAGTAATCCGGGGGAGGAAGAAAAAGAGAGTATTTTTAATGCCAACATGACAGCGGTCTGGGAAGGCTGATGCGAGCGATCAGGGAAGACAGAAAGAGGAATACAGCAAGAAGGAAAGAAGAGCAGGGTTAAGAGAGGAAGAATAAAACCTGCTTACAGCAGCAAACTCTTAGGTCAGCTCCACTATAATGAGAAATCATGTAATGGGGATGGTGCGTTCCTGTGACGTTTCGCTCCGTTTTCCGTTGTGCTGTGTGAATAGCTTCACACGGGCCGCTGGAACATGAATAGTGTAAGGTAGTGGGCTAAACCCTGCTATTGACCCATGAGGTGTTAGTGCGAATGTATTTCAACATTTGATATTTATAATTGGTAAGGTAGCAATGTAGCTTGCTATTTTCCATATCCTTCTTACTTTTGTCACTTCTTTGATCTGGAAAAGTGCAAAGCACCATGGGAGATTAAGAAACCTCATTTTCCAACTCTATTTCTGTTACTCTCTTGCAATATTTTTATGCAGATTGCTGGCTGAAAGACAGAAGGAAGGGAACACCGATTTCTCTACAGACTATTAATATCTTGAATGTATTTGAGATTTTACTGGAGTTTGGCAATACAAGCAGGAACAATAGAACTTTTGAAAATATCCAAGCTTGGAGGTTAGTGATCGTTATCTACACACTGACTCACACAACAATTCTGTATGAGTCAAGGGGAGCCATATGGATATTTTTCCCTTAACTAAAAAGTAAATCCAGTTTCTGGGAACAGATGCTCCTTTGATAAGGCTCTGCCAACCGAGAGCAGCAGTTCGCCAGCGTTGTGGGCTAACAGTGTAGTCAAAGAGAAAATGAGCAAACCCAACATGGCATCAAGGATCAGACTGATGTTTACTGCAAGATCAAAACAGTGAAAAACAAACCTGCTTTGAATCCTTGTGTAGACTTTGTGCAAATAAAAGGTGAGGGTATGTGGTACGATTAAATGATCTGAAGATAAATTTGGGCAAGTTCTAAACAAGCGAAGCGAGGTGTAGATAGCCAGGTAGCTGTCCCCAGACTAACTGTCCTACCAGAAGGTAACAGGACTGTATGCTTTTGGTATTTGAGCAAATCCATTTAGCAAGTCGGGAGAAAGTAGTGTGCCCAAAGTGGCAGATTGGAGGAGTTTTTTAAAAATACATAGCTAATCTTTTGCCTTCTGAAGTCTCCTACATATCTTTGGTTTGAAACTCTTGCTTCTAACAAGTATAGGAATGGAAAGCCATTGGAAGAAGTGGAAAGAGGTGAAGGAAGAGTGTCTAGGAGAGGGGTAAATAGCCAACACTTTATAACGGAGCCTCCAGGCATCATCACAAAGACAGATTAAGCTTTGTCTGCCTTTTGGCTGAAGTTTGACGAGTAAACTGGCCGGCGCGCGTGCCACTGGAAACAGTAATACTGCACGCTAAGAGCAACTGCATGTTTGCAGTGTCGGTGGCCTTGGTTCCGTATAAACAGAATGAGGGAAACCCGAGGACAAAGAGGCGCGGTGCCAGCAGGTGGGATACGAGCTGAATGCAAACGGCAGCAGCCTGCTCTCCCACCACGCAGGTAGCGCAGTGCCAGCCAGGCAGTCTTTACAGTCCTGTTAAAACTTCTGAATTTCTCCTGGGGATCGACATACTCTGTTTCTTCTTGTCATTGTGTGGAAGGCAGGCGCTGAAGCAGGTACTATATTGGCACCTCATTTTCTATGTTCTTCCAGTGTGCGGTGCGAGGTAAACCTGCATGCTTAACGTGACAGCTGCCACCTTTACTTCTTCCACCGTGCTGTTTTACCACTGATACAATTGCATTATAACTCAGTCATCAGTATAGGGCAGGACAGTAGAGCTGCTCAGGAGCTTGCCGGTGTATTTATTTCTTGTTGAAAAATGCCCACTTGACGAAACAACAACTTTATGGGGGAGCGTTGGTTTCCAAAGTTCTCCAGTTTGAAAGTTTTATGGTTTTAAATTTAATCCAGAGTTTTGTTGATAGAAATATTTGTTAAATTGCAGTGAAAAAGCTTTTAAAATTTAGCCTGCTCTCTTTTGCTCTGCACAGCCAGGTATGTGACAAGGCAAATGTGAGGTTTTATGATCTTCATCATATGTCTGGGCAGGAAAGCTTTGCCACATTGCTCCTCTTGTGCACCACACTCAAACACTTAGGATCAAATTGGGGGGACATAAAAATAACTGAGTCTCAGACAGGAGTCACGATTTCCAAATGCACGATGTAGCGAAGATAAGCTAGTATGAGGGCAGGCGGAGAGATGCCAAACCTGAGATGCAGGAGGAACGGCGGGGCCCGGCGAGGAGCAGGATTTCTTTGCGTTCCTGCGACTCCACTTGCTATAGCGCTGACAACTGCCTGTTACCTGGGAAACAGGCATTACAGCGGTATTTACCCCGTGAAGTTTCTGATAATTTAAGTGCCTTCTAATCTGCTTTTATTGTTTATGCCAATCTATTTACCGTGGAGTACGCTTTCTTCAAACAATTTGCAGGAGTTTCTTTTGGGGAAGCTTGGTAGGCTGAGTAAATATTCTTTGATGTTTTCCCGAGGAAGGTGCTGTCGGTATCTTGACTGTTTCTAGCTTAAACTTCACATAACCACAGGGCTCCTTCTGTGAGGCAGTAGCTATCTTTTGCTAAGTCTTTATGGTAATGCTGTACATATGTAGAAATCGGTACTGCCTGCTCCAGCATCAAAGGCAAAAGCCGATATCTCTATGATGAGGTACTTACTAACGCGACACATATCTCTGACAATAGGTAGGCGTAATGACAACATCTAGAGATAAGAAGCAGCAGGGAAATGACAGCACACTGATCTGTTCCTACATAAAAAATGGAGAGAACACGGGAAAACCATACGTTAATCTGTTCTCATTAAAAAGCCCTAAACCCACATTTGTACTACTGTTTATTTAAGTAAGGGGCTCTTGCAAAATAAGCGATGCAGAAAGACAAAGCATAGGTTCAAGAAGCTGTAAAAATGTAATAATTATTAGGCTATGCCGTCCTAAATTAACATCTTATTAATCCATAAGGAATGTTGCAGTTTTGTAATTTCAGCAGGTTTACAGTACAGCCACTCAGTCCAAAAGAAGTACCTTGTCTTTAATTTGGAGAGGAAGTATTATTTTGCAATTTCAGTGAAGGATAGAAATAGTTTCTGAATTTCTGATCAAATCAGTTTTACTTGTTGTTTAATGAGTGGTAGGATGAGTGGATGGAGCCAAAGAAACGCCAAACCACTGCTGGTCCTAATTCTTTGGAGAACTGATTTCTGAATGTAGAACAATTATTAGCAAAACAGTATATTTTATCACAAAGGTTTGTATTGCTATGCCTACCCCCAGATGCACGTGAAGATGTATGTTACCCTTGCTGTGGTATTTCCTGATTTATTTCAGTAGAAGTGGCTAATTTGTAAAGAAAAATATTTCTGAAAAAGAATCCAAATTTTAGTGTAATATATCCATGCAAAGATCATAAGTTAATCAAATATTTCTAATTAGCACTAACTGTGATTTTTATTTTATTTACCTAAATTTAAATCTCTGGCTTAACAATTTAGAGTTTGCTCTAAACCCCGTCTGATATCTTTAGCAAAACATCTACGTCTTTTTCATGATTGGTTACAATAAATCACATGACAATGTATCTCTTAAACTACATAAGTGTGCAGGTAGAACCATAGAACAGTTTGGTTGGAAGG
>NW_009612257.1:0-3304 GCF_000690535.1 Cariama cristata
AGGGTGATGAGGCACTGGCACAGCTTGCCTCCATTCTCCACAGGAGAATTTGTGGATGCCCCATCCCTGGGAGTGTTCAAGGGCAGGTTGGATGGGGCTTTGAGCCACCTGGTCTGGTGGAAGGTGTCCCTGCCCATGGCAGGGGGGGTGGAACAAGTTGATCTTTAAGGGCCCTTCCAACCAAACCATTCTGATATTATTACCTAACAGAAATGGTCTGTTTTTAAATTACACTTTTTTGTAGTATGTGTTTTCCCTGGAATTTTTAGCAAATATGGAAAAGAAATCAGGCTAAGATTATACTACTAATTACCTGTACCCGTCTCCAAATAAAATAGGAAACAATTAAAAAATCTTCCCAGAGATTAGATGGCATTAAACAGAAGATAATTAGTACAAAAGTGAGAAGAGGTGATCCCCTTTTTCCAGTTGCCAACTTCAGTGCACAATGGAACTAAGTTTTAGAGATGTTTGACTATCGAATACAATGAAGTGTTATACCTAATTTTAGCAACAATCCATTCTCCTAATTAAAAAGTTATTTACAAGTTTTACTACATTTTTAATAACGATGAAACACAAACAAGCTGTCATGTGGATAGGTACTAAATGCAACTAGACAGCAATATTCTAGCATAGAAATACAGCTTTGATAACTGAGTGATGATTTTTTTTTTCTGACAAGACTAGGGAAGATAGAGTTTCAAAAATAATAGGAAAAATAGGAGAAAGAAGGAAAAATAGCAAGGGAAGAAAGACACTGTCAGGGTAAACATATACTTCTTTAGATTAAGTTTTGCTCTACTGAACCTTATCTATCTACAGGCTTATGTATTCCAGTTTTGATTTTTTTTTTTGTTGTACTTCTGGGGTTTAGTTTGGTTTGTTCTAATATGAAAACTGGTATGTTAACTTCCTTTTCAAGATACTTTTTAAAAATAATTTTAAAGCGATTGAGGGCCCATTTTTAGGTCTATATTTTAGGTGAATCCATTTTCAAAAAAAATAAAGCTGGGACATTTAAAACGAAGTGGTATTGTGGACACGGATTTAATCTGTTTTTAAAATCACTGCATTAGCCTTTGAGAATTCTAAAACAGCACATCAATAATACTAGTAAAATACTATCTTTTTTTCAGAGCTTTGTACATTTTAGGCAGTCTAAATGCAGTAATTAATATTTGGTCATGTTTTACATTGATTGACCAAAGTTATTTGAAGGCCTCTGTAATGCTAATGGCTGCTACAAGTTCTGCTGCAGAACATCAAGCAGTCGATCAGCTGGAATGATAGCTTGGGACCTTCTGTCAGGGAACGAACTGTAATAGAAGGACAAAATTAATTGGGGGGACTGTCATCCTTCTAGGTCACACAAGGCTCAGCAGAAAAAAAAAAATGTAGTTGTCAGTATGGTTAAGTGAATTGTATTCCTACCTTCCCTTTCCCCGTACTGTAGTAGTTTGCACAGCTCCGTCTTTAGTATCCCAGAGTCCTGATTACTGTCAGAATTTTAAACATGAATTTTATATTTCCTTTCGGAAATGAATGCACACTATAAACTTTCTCTTAGCCTAAATGAAGATTAACCATTTCAGTGCCCAGGTCATGTTTTCATCTATTATTTGATATTTCTATTTTACCTGTATATTTGTATGCACAGCAGTGTGCATATACTATATACATATTTGTGTAGTTAGGCTTGCTGTTATTTAATAAGCTTTGTGAAAAGAACCTTGTGGATATGCTGACCTTCCTTATGTTCAATCTTTGACCTGAACTTTGACTCTTGCAGAATATTTTTGTACTGTTTATAAATACATTTGTGTCTGAATTCACTGGGTACACATAAATAGATATGAAAACAGGTAATATTTTCTTTAAACAAGCTACTCTTTTACAAATTCCCAATATCTTCTCTTTGCCTCTCCTTGTTGTCAGTTATGAGGAATTATAATAATTCCCACAGGTAGTGCTATCAGCTTGGAACTATAGTTAATAAATTATCCCAGCAATTAATAAATCTTATTCTTACTGATTTTTTTTTTTTTCTCTTTCTGACATGTTGCATAGCATTTAGGATTTTCTGTCCACATTCACAGAACTTCTTTTTTCTTATTTCTATTTTGAACTGCTCTCAGGTTTTTTGGCAGCTGCTTTGTTCTGGTTCAGAAAAATTTCAGTGTCTCTATAGAGGTCGAAGATGTTGGTTATTACTTCTATATGAAGTACAGGGATCCCAAAGCTGCCACTGACTGCATTAGCTCTAGAACTGGAAAACCTCATCAGTCTGTGTCCAAGTTAACGAATGTGGGTGAAGCAGCATTGTGCCATCACAAGAAGTGCTATCAGCAGTCAGAGCTTGTCTTGATGGGTAAGAAAGGGATTCTGCATTTCTTTCTCCACATCTACCTTCCACATCAGTTCCAAGCTCACTGCTGTCATAAAATTCTCCTGATTTAAGAATTTATCAATAGGAAAAACAGTGTTCAAAATGAACTGAAAGTGGTGACTTCATGTAATGTAGGCCTTAGGGACAGTTTATTTTTGTTTGTTCTGTCTTTCCAGCTAGCATGAAGATCAAATAAGTGGTAATAGCATACTTTGTGAAGTGATTGCCTAGTAAGTGTTCCTTAACTGCAAGCAATATTTTGGTTTAATTCCAAATGGAAGGAATATATCAAAACATATAGTAAAATAATTATGATATTCAGAGGCTTCCCAACAATCATGTCGTTAGCCAGCCATTGCCAGAAAAAAGAATTTGTACATACTATGGATACCTGCGATGCTTCACCCAGAAAAAAAGGAGAAAGCTTGACCCATGGGGAAACCAGAAGGTGGTAAGGACCTAGTTGCCATTTCTATTGGAGCAGAGTTAGATCAAAGTCAAAGAAAAAAATATGTTTGAATATATTAGACATTTGAATATGTTATCTCTGGAAAACAGGCTGGACCATCATGACTTGTGTGTCCTACTGTAGATCTAACATGATTCTTTAATGGACAGGATGCATTTTCTTCTGACTTCTGGTTCCATTGCCAGGGAGTCTCTTTCCATTTCCTGAATGTGGTTTATACCCCAGCACTCTGTGTTCAAATACCACTGAGACATGCTGTCTCAACCATTCAACCTGTTTAGTGTCCAGGCCTTCATTTCATCTTTGTTAGAATCAAAGTTGCAAGGAATGTCCTTAAAACAGACAGACAAATTAAACTAAACAAACAAAAGCCAAAGTAACTCCTGCAAATCCTCCAGTGTGTCTAAGCTCAGTTGTACAGAATTATTGTAATTTTATACATATAT
>NW_009612257.1:3335-13516 GCF_000690535.1 Cariama cristata
CATATATATATATATGTATCTGTGTATGTACATGAGAGACTGATGGCGTCGGAAATCCGGCACCCATGAAGGTGCCATTGCTGGCTCCAAGGGTTAGCATAGAGTGTACCACACCTGCACTATGCAATTATTAGAACAACTTGAGAGGTTATACACAGACAAAATAGTGTGGCACAATTCTTAATGACCAGTGCAGTATTCTATTAACTGAACCTATGTACCAACGCATATGCTCCCTCCTATTTAAAGCATGTCTATATTAAGCTTCAGCATAACATACATAGTCCTTACTGGCTGTTGTTTCAATATTTTGTTGGGCGATTCTCACTTAAACCAGAAGCATTTATAGTTACCATTTCACTGAACCTAAATCAGAATTAATTCTGAAATTTGTAGATGACTGTCACTGCACAAGTGAGACAGGCCTTGCTTATACTAATTTTAACCAGAGTAGATCACAGTGTGATAACGGTAGGATGTTCTTTTGTGTGTCTCTTTAAACCATGACTGCCACCTCTGGACCTTTGTGGTACCAGCCAAAAGGTGTGTGATGCCAGTGTCTTCTGATCACATAGGTCAGCATGCCATGGCCTTCACCTGACACACTGGCATCCTGGCTTAAACCACTCTTACCTGTGGCTTGCTTCATATGTGAAAATTAG
Source organism: Cariama cristata (assembly GCF_000690535.1). NCBI lineage: Eukaryota > Metazoa > Chordata > Aves > Cariamiformes > Cariamidae > Cariama > Cariama cristata. The sequence goes on from NW_009612257.1 coordinate 3,998, forward strand.
TATATGCTGTTGATGCAACGACATAAAAGAATTCAGCCTGTTCTCCTCTTTCTCCCTCTGTAAACATTGGCCCAGCAAAAATAAAATTAGGGAAGCATAACAAATACTTATTTCAACTATACCATTGATACAAGATATAACTTTTCATGGAAAGACAGAAGGAGGAGTGGAAGGCTGGATAGTAAGGCCACACTTTTAAAAGTCTTCTAGAATGTAAGTAGGCTTTTAAAATAGAAAAACAAAAATTGTTTCCAACTCTATGAATCTCCTACAATGCTTCAAGTTCACTTAAGAAATACTTGCTTGTTGTGTTCTTCAGATACTCTGTCTCTCGAAGCCTGGTGCTTTATCAGTCGTCTTCTGCTGAGGTGGCTGTCACCTGCCCCCTCCAATTCTACATGTAAATACTTTATTTCACTTTCCTTAGTTACTCACTCTGCCAGAATCTTTCCAACACAATGAAGGAGAGGAAACAGTCAGTAAATCAACTTGAAATGGTATGCTATTTTGCAAACATCTATGTAAGCAGCTTTTCCTTTTTTTAAAAAAATTAAAAATCCATACAGCAGTATAGCCAGTTGGTTTAGCTGAAGTTTATTTTTTTTTTTTGAGGGAGGCGGAAAGGCAAAGATGTTGCTGGCCAAGGATAAAGATATATCCAAGAAGTTGTGGCTAAGATCATTAATCTGCACACAGCCCTTCAGTCCAGAAGGTGTAATTTATTTTTCAAAAAGATCACATTTAGCTAGTTTGAGTTTTTTAAAAAATAAATAATATACAGATTTGTATAATGTATTTTTGTAACAAATTAGCGTATTTTTATAGTACCTACTTTTGAATTCTGCTTCCCATTTCTGGTCTTCTAAACATCATTTATTTAACAAAAGAAGCTCACATAATGATCTTGGTAATCTTTGAAGCTGACATATCTTCTCACCATCTAATGCAACATAATATTCTCTTTATCACCTATTCTCTTTTTCACAGTCAAGCTCACTGCAGTTTTGTTTTATGCAGAAATCAGTCAGCAATATGACTTGCAATGCACTCTGGAAAACTTCTAGTGATCGTAACAAAAAGCAAGAGATCAATGGGCAGTCTTACAGATTACTTCAAAGAAACAAAGGGTGTGCAAACTAAATCTGTAATAGCTGAGCCTTCCCAAACCACAGGGGTTTGTATTAAACAAAACAAATCAGTTGTTCTAAAGTTCAGCACTGATTAGCACAGATGTTTGTGTTAGTAAGGCAATGCCTTACAAAACATTCAAGGGTTTTTCTTTGGGAAGTGACATATAGATCTTGCTGTTATTTCTCATGAGGTATACAATGAAGGAATAAGAGCAGAGAGTCTCAGAAAATAAAGTTCAGAGGCAGATTATGACCAGAAATCATGCTGATTAGGGATGTGTGTAGGATCTGGATTTAGATTTTCCTTAAGACATCAATAGTAATATAAAATTTAACATCTAAGAAGTTGTCTATTTGGTATTCCTTTAAAAGAGCCCTGTGGCTGGTTTTCAGGAAACTTTGCTCATCATAGATCACCAGTTAAGTCATCTTTGGATGTAAAAAGGAAGATTCAAAGATAAAATTCATAATAAGGACCTCTAACACTCCCAAAAGGATTGAATGCCTTATGATGGATGTGATCCCAGGACTTGGTACAATGTAGTTGCTTATGATATGAATTAATGCAAAAGAAAGAATAATTTAGGCAGCCAGAAAAGGCAGAAGACAACTCTGAAGTTTCTGAATGTCTACTTGTCTATATAGCTCTTTATTTCAAAAGCATAATTCTGAAGGAAACTCTCCAATTTCTTGTTATCTGAGTTTCAGCAAATGTTTATAATTTCATTAAATTGTAGCCTGAGTTTTACCATTGTTACCTAAATTCACTTTGATAGAAATTAATAAATAATATTAGAGCATTCTTAAATATGATGGGTCTATTTATGTGTTTCTAGAAGCTTCATAGGAGGATGGGTAGAGTAGAAAAAGGAGGGATTGGACACAGAGAAGCATTCTGGTTTGGACCAGAGCTTATGCGTTTCTCCATGTTCTGCGTGATATTAGTGCATCTGTACTTTAGTAGTCATAATTTGTTTAGTGATGAATGTAAGAACAACTGCAAGAGAACAGATGGTGCCCCTATTCGTCTGGATTTTCTTCCTACCAAGATTTTGTTTATCTCTTGCAGCAGATTCTGTTGCTCATCTCCTTTCCATCTTGAATCACTGAATCATATTCAACATCTCTAAAACTTACATTACATTTAATTCAGGACACAATACGGAAACATGGTTAGTATAGAAATGAAAAAAAAATCACAATTATTTCTACAGTCTCATAGGTTTTTCTTATGGTTTTACCTTAGTCATTTTAATATTTTCTTCATCTACTGACTTCTAAATTAATTCAAAATTAAATGACTAAAATTACTACTTATATCTGTTGGCAGACAGTATGCAACTCCCAGCATCATCCATACCTTTACCCCACTTTGCCTGCTGTTTCAAAATATTGTGTTCAACTGGATTATGAATGTAGGTAAATGAAAATGTTGAAAACATTCTAGTTCAAAAGAACAGCTCTGAACTCTGATTATTTAAAAATCTCCTCAGTCTCCTAAAATTCAAGAACATATGGTGATTCACCCATGATTATTTTTGTTAAAAATGAGTTTAATTTAATGAGTCAATGAAATTAAAGGTTTCTTTTTCTGGCAGCTGGCCCTCTCAAAATTCAAGGTCAATGCACAGCATTGATGTAATTGCACAGCCAGTCAGTCCGTGTTCTACAGGTGTCGGTCATGTCGAAAATAAACACACTAATTATGTATTTTTAATGTGTAGCAGAAGTCATATTCAAAAGGAAGCTCAAAGAAAACAAAGACATAAGCATATTCAAAGTCACTTTGGGGATATAATTGACCCATTGAGTCTTTCTACTTTGAGGAAATTGCATTTACCTTACTGTTAGTGTGTGCATGTATTCAAATGCTGTACTGTACCTTTTTGTTCATTAACTGCTTGACTTCATTAAGATTTACATGATTACTACGATTAATACGTCAGCATTCAGCTGCAATACTTTCAGGACACCAACAACAAGAATCAGAATGCAAACCCCAAACCCTCCAAATAGCCTTTAATTTGATAAATCCTGGGGTTATAGTGTGAAAGGGAAACTCTAATAGCACTAATACAATCAGAAGAAGAGAAAGAAACTAATACAGAGAAATGAGGAAACCAGGAAATCCAAACTTCGCTTAGCTTAGAATCTAAAGGTCACAGAAATGGTACGATTTCTGGACTTGATGTGCTGCCAAGTGCCTGAGGGGGAAAAAAGAGACCAACCAATCCAAAACCTGAGATTAAAGAAAAAAATTAAAGTAACTTTTAAAGAATCCAGCACTCCTGAAGGATGCAGCAGAGTGGCCCTGAGGTAGCTCTGCCACATTCGGAAGGAATTCCTCTCATATAAATGTCCTTGTAATGCAGGCCAGCTCTGTTATGTGCCATATCCTTCTAATCGTATCAACAAGACGGGCTTCTCAGGCAGCATAAATGGCAGGCATGCACACCATGTGAAATTAAAGCCAATGGCAAAATTGTGTTGTTGCTTAGATTTCACTCACCTGCATGTAAGGGAAATATCCATAATGAGAGAGATTGTTTGTATCCTTTTCTCCTTTGTGCAGAATGACATTTCATTACTTGTAAAAGTTTCAATAAATGAAATACAGACTAGGAGGTGTCTCCAGAAAAAGTCTTGGACAGACCCAAAAGTGGGGTACCCTCCTGGACTGATTTTAATAACTTATAGAATCGTCTTCCAGAGAAAAAACATAGATCTCCTCTATTGGAGTGAATTTTCTGATCTTTTTTTATATATAGTGACACATAAATCCTTGCAAGCACACATGCCAGTAGAGAACTCACATGGAAATAAAAAACAAAAGAGAGTGATCTGGAACCAGTAAAAAAAGAACAATGTAAACTTGAAAGGAAAAGAGCTTTTCCTACAATGTTTCCTCTAAGGTAAATAAACCCAAAGTTGTTTGTTTGTTGTTTTTTTTCCTCAGCTGGTGAGTTGCTTTTGTTTGTAAATAAGACATTTTCAACTAGAAAAACATAAATACTCAATGTAATGATAACAGCTGTCATTTTCATCTGCTATTTATATTGTGAGCCATTCTGCTCACTACTATAGTTATCTATGCTTAGTTAATATGTTTCTCATTCACGCATTCTAACTGCATTATGTCAGAAATGATTGATGAATATATGTTTCAGATTTGTTAATGATAAAAAACTATTATTTTGGGGGGGGGGGGGTGTGTGTGTCGGGTCTTTCAGCCCCCTGGGAGTTTAGTCTTTATTCTTACAAGCAATGTCCAGGATATTCGCTATGTTCATCTTTTTCATCCAAGTGCCTCGGAGTGGGTGGACCAAGATTAGAATTTGGTTCTTCAATATTCTATGCTAACAAAAGAGTATATTAAATACAGTGGAATGTTATTTTATTAGTTGTCCTTTGCTCTTTCTACACTTAAACTTTTGAGCAGAGACATATCCAGGTATGCTCTGATTATTCATTTTGGGTTAGTAGCTGAAGGATACATAGTGTTTTTTCCTTCCTATAGGCAGCTGATAGGGCAGAGGAATACTACGCTTGGGGTTTTATCCTAAAAAGGAGCGTGCCTGATGTGCACAGCTAGCCCTGGGGAGTGAGACATGCTGTCTGACAACTTAGACGTCGTCTTTGTAACAAATGGAGAGTGACCATGTAATGTACAGTAAGGACTTGGTACTGAATTTGGCTCCAGCTTCCCATGTACTTCAACATTATTAGAAAAAATTATGTAATCAAATGTATATGTTATTAATATATCCTTTATTTGGAAACTGGGCTTTTCAAAGAAATAATATGCTTTATTGAGCTTCAGAGCTATTTAGAGGTCTTGGATGAACTGTGTGAATTGTTCAACCTGGAGAAAAGGAGGCTGAGGGGAGACCTTATCGCCCTCTACAACTACCTGAAAAGAGGTTGTAGCCAGGTGGGGGTCAGTCTCTTTTCCTCGGTAACTAGCGATAGGACAAGAGGAAACAGTCTCAAGTTGCACCAGGGGGGGTTCAAGTTGGACATTAGGAAGAACTTCTTCACTGTAAGAGTCGTTAAGCATTGGAACAGGCTCCCTAGGGAGGTGGTGGACTCACCATCCCTGGAGGTGTTCAAAAACTGTTTAGATGTGGCGCTTCTAGACATGGTTTAGTGGGCATGGTGGTGTTGGGTGGAAGGTTGGACTTGATGATCTTTGAGGTCTCTTCCAACCATAATGATTCTATAATTCTAATTATCTCTGTAGTAATCTATTGAGCCTTTCTCTTACAGAGAATCTTTGATCCTATCCAAATTATTTTAACACTATGTAGCCATCTGAACTTCCAGAGTCCTATAATGTAATAAGTACTAAATTCTCTAGATAAAATTTTGTTGGGAAAGTGATGCCGTTGAAAATCACAGCGTTTTCATATTTGTATGAGTTATGTTCTTTTAGCTCTAGCTATTTCACAATAGTTTATATTTTGATGAGGATAATATTTGTGCTTGGCAAAAACATCTGCTTTGCACTCTATATCAAATCTGGAGACATTTCACAATGAAAGACTCACATTTCACTCATTCTTATTTCTTGGGGTTTAGCCAAAATGTGTTATCCTTTTCCAAACTGCTGCAATGACAGTTTATATTTTATGTATAGCCATAATTAGAATTATCCTCAAAGCCTGGTTTTTTTGTTGTTGCTGATAGTGGGGTTTTGTGTGTGTGCTTTGTTTTCAATTGGTATGATCCACCTTTCCAGGTGAAAGAATCATTGATGTGCATAGTGTCCTATAGCATCTATTGGACTCCCACAGAATGTCTTTCCTAAGATTTCTTAATGTGATATAAAATATCCTGGGGTTCTAGCGCATGTGAAAGGAATGGCTGCATCTGTTTTTATTATGTACTACAAGAAGTAAGTCCTTGTTGTCAAGCCAAGTGATGCAGGTGGGCTTGGCCTTCCACATTGTCTGTGACAGCAGACCCTGGAATTCACTGTATTTTGCACTGCAAAGCAGTTTGAATACAAGGTAGCATGTATGCAGCATGATTGATCAGGGGCTTAGGATGAGCAGTAAAACAGCAAGTGAATCAACTTGGTAAAATATATGCACAGATGACACCACAGGTCTGAGCTTCACTTTAATCTAGCTGGAGCATCCACTACCACAGCAGTGGTACTAGATTTGCAAATGCCATCATTGGAATTATGATAGACTAGTTCTTCCAGGCTTGTTCTTATCCAGGCAGGGTCAAGCAGACTCTAATCCCTAGTTAAAAAAAAAAAGCACTGCTAGGAAAACGTCTGAGAGTTATGAGATCTGCGATATATAATTAATTCATATCTTTTCTTTAGAACGTACAAATTTTATTTGTTAGCACCACAGCTCTACATTCTTTATGTGCGTACAGCACGCTTCTGTACCACATAAGAGGTTAGAATGTAATTTTGTATTTCAAAGTACTTTAAGCAGGGTAACGGAATTTGGTAGTTTCACACTTACAAAGGCAGCTAACAGCCTTGCAAAAGAATCTCATCGGCACAACAATTGATTTCTAACTTCTTCCTGAGCAGAGAACCTTCACTGCCTAGATCATGTACAATAAAACTGACATCTGAGGGTAGAGCAAAAATATACTCAGCTTTCCTAATCCCTTGGAGGCTTGTGAAATTACTGTCTGAAAACTATAATGAGAATGGGATAATTTGTGACATTTCCCTCTGCTGTTAGAAAGTATTGATTTTATGACATTTTCATTTCTTATTATGTATTACGAGTATAAGACATCAGAATGTTAATATCAGATGCATAGAATAAACAAGGATAGTGCCAGGCAGTACTTTATTTATTTCAATTATTTTTCAGTTTTATGCTGTAGCTATTTTACCAAATCCCCTGCAGGCTGTTAGCAGATAAACAATCATCCATAAGCTTTAAGAATTCAGAATTAGAGGAGGCAACCCATACATAAACTTACTTCTTCCATGAAGTCTACCAGCCACTTATCCTTACCATGCTGAGTTTTGACCTCCCTTGGTTTACCTAAGACATTAAATTTTTCAGCCATATTGTCTGTCTAATTTAGACTGTCAGTGCCTTGAGGTAGTTGTCATCTGTCTCCTGACATATCGGGGACCTTTTGAAAATTCTAATGTATTCACAATAGGTCCAATACTGTCAGTTATATTCAACCTTGCTGCATCTTACTTGTTAGGTCTTCATGAAGCCAAGTTCCCTCTTCTAGTGGTAAAACCACCAAGACAAGGTTATGGAGAAGGCTATCTCATTAAGACTGTCTTGAAATTCTTCAAGTGTTGACCTCTTAGCTGTAGAATAATACAGTCCTGTAATTAGTTTTGCCTACGGCTATGTCTGGGATCACTAAAAACCATGCCTGGCTTTTGGTTTTCTGGAGAAATCTCTGTGTCTCCCTCCCCTCTCTTCTTGGCATATTCATCCCACTCTGTTCATCATACCATGAATGATCAATTCCATCTAAGGAGTGAGCAACGGCTCCAGATACAGAAGTTCTGGCAAAAACCTTAGCAGGTTGCACTGCATACTGCCAAAAAGAGTGAAACAGAATGAATGAAACGTCTGCAGAGAAATGCACTGTCCAGGCTGAAGAATGGTAGCACAATTACATTCGAAGTAAATGTATGGCAATAGGATACTAATCATCTGCAAGGTGTTATTTTCTAGAATTATGTTTTTCTGCAAGAAGTCTATACATGAGAGAGAACCATTTATGATATTGTGCTGGTTTTGGCTGGGATAGAGTTAATTTTCTTCATAGTAGCTAGTATGGGCCTATGTTTTGGATTGTGACTGAAAACAGTATCGATAATGCTGAGATGTTTGATTAATTTTCTTCATAGTAGCTAGTATGGGCCTATGTTTCGGATTTGTACCGAAAACAGTATCGATAATGCTGAGATGTTTTTGTTACTGCTGAGTGGGGCTTACACAGAGTCAAGGCCTTTTCTGTCTCTCACCCCACCCCACCAGTGAGGAGGCTGGAGTGGGGGCACAAGAAGTTGGATGGGGGCACAAAAAGTTGGGAGGGGACACAGCTGGGACAGCTGACCCCAACTGACTCAAGGGATATCTCATACCATATAGCAGCAAGCTCAACATTTAGAGCTGGGAGAAGAAGAAGGAAGGGGGGGACGTTCAGAGTGATGGTGTTTGTCTTCCCAAGTACCTGTTAGGTGTGATGGCGCCCGGCTTTCCTGGAGATGGCTGAACACCTGTTTGCCCATGGGAAGTGGGGAATGATTTCCTTGTTGTGCTTTGTGTGCATGGCTTTTGCTTTACTTATTAAACTGTCTTTATCTCAACCCACAAGTTTTCTGACTTTACTCTTCCAATTCTCTCCCCCATCCTGCGGGGGCGGGGGTGGTGGGGTGGTGGTGGTGAGCAGGTGGCTGTGTGGGGCTGAGTTGTTGGCTGGGGTTGAACCACGACAGGTATGTATATGGCAAGAGATAGCTGCATTGTAAGCTCGTTAACAAAATGTAGATACTTGCAGTGATCCTGGCCAGAAGACTACTGTGCATTGAGGAGTTAGTGATCCACATAACAGCTCACCTACGCAGGGTGGCCTTCAAGCCTGCCTGGTGTGACACAAATCCCTTGGCCGCAGGGGAACTCCGCAAGCTCTTTGTAAGGGAGGGACCTGCCGGCAGCTCCCACTCGGTACTGGGGATTACACCACCTGCGTGGCCCTGCCTTTAGCTAACAGTGCAGCAAGAAGTTTTCATGAGAAAGTCATTTCTGTTTGACTATAGAAATGATAAATAGAGTTTTTTCCTTGCCAGAGAATCCTGTAATAGCTTGAAACACTGAAAGGGGAGAACCTCTGCAATGGAGGGGGTCTGCAGGGCATTTTCAGGTGGGTCAGAGTCCTGCTCGATGCTACACTGCTCGGGGCTCCCAGCACCTGAAGAGGCGTAAGATTATCCATGCTCTTCTCCTCTTACACAGTTAGCTCTAATAAATAGCATTACGGAGTCCGGGTGCCTTTCATACTGGGTTCACAACAAACCGGCACCTTCTGGTGCAAAACAATACTTAAAACTAGGAAAGTATCTGTTTCTCACCAACTTATGCTTAGCCCCAGAACAAAGCTTCGACTACACCTTTGGTCACCAGCATTGAAGAGAACGCTAACACAGGCCCTGAACCCCCCAAGTCAGCTGCAAAGAGGAGTGGGATTTCCATTCGTTCTTCAACACCGTCTGCCTGTGATCAGGCTCTGGTTACTAACATGAGCATGGAGAGGGGTGGAAAGGACAAATTACATCCTCAGTGAAGTACAGGTGGTAGCATCCAGCCAGATTTTATGCCTTTAATGTTCTTATGTGACTTTGTGACAAGGAAGGGGGGGGCGGGGGGGGGGGGTGGGG